>NW_022992079.1:967770-1093570 GCF_902827175.1 Gymnodraco acuticeps
AACATCCCTTGGTCTGCCGTTTTATGAAAGGGGCTCGCAGGCTCCTCCCTGTTTCCAGGTCACTGGTGCCCTTATGGGACTTGGCAGTGGTTTTAGATGGGCTCACTCGACCTCCATTTGAACCCATGGAAGAAGCTGAAATAAAACACCTGTCACTGAAGACAGTGTTGTTACTGGCTCTGGCATCTGCCAAGCGAGTCAGTGACATTCACGCGCTCTCTGTACATCCTTCTTGCACTCAGTTTGCCCCGGGGCAAACGAGAGTGTTGCTGAAGCCCAACCCTGCCTTTGTGTCCAAGGTGGTTGGCTCATGCCCCCCCATTGACCTTGAGGCATTTCCTTCACCGCTATGTTCCTCTGAAGAACAGCGGCCGAATTTGCTGTGGCCAGTTTGTGCTTTGCGCACCTATATGGACAGGTCAAAAGAGTTTCGATGCAATGACCAACTCTTTGTATCCTGGGCTAACCCTCATAAGGGCAAGCCCGTTACCAGGCAACGGCTCTCCCATTGGATTGTGGAAGCGATAGCTCTGGCTTATACGAGTCAGGGTTTGCAGGCACCAACGGGCCTGCGTGCTCATTCTACTCGTGGACTGGCTACATCCTGGGCTTTGTTCAAGGGTGTTTCCATCCTTGACATTTGTGCAGCAGCGAGCTGGTCCTCGCCACTCACTTTTGTCCGCTTTTACAGACTAGATGTCTCTGCTCCAAATGTGGCCCGTGCAGTGCTGGGCCCCGTGTTGGGACAGGGTTCTACCTGTTAAGTACTGTTTTGTTTTGGTGATTTTCGAGATAAGCATGTCTAGCAATACGGGAGTCTCAATATCCCATAGTAAGACATCAAACGGAGTGTTATGAATGAGAACTATAGGTTACTAACGTAACCCCAGTTCTCAGAGTAACATGAAGTGAGATGTCTCACCAGACGGCCCTTCTTGCTGAGGCGAAGCGAGAAGAGGTGCTTATTTTGAATGACGCTGCGACGTAGCGCAAGCTACTTAAAGGGTGGGTGGATTCCCTGACGTAGTCGTCAAGATCACCAGCCAATCAGGATTGGCGTAATGAGATTGATGCTTCTGATGCATACGCGTTGAGGCGCATCCCATAGTGAGACATCTTGTTACGATTATTGTGTTATGTCACGTTTTCTATGTCTTGTTTTGGGTGTTTTGCTGTTCTCCCTGTCATGTTTTCCTTTGGGTATATTGTCTGGTCCTTTTCCCTGTGTTTTTTCCTCCCGTTGTTAGTTTCCCTGGTGTGTCTAGTTGTCTGATTGTTTTCACCTGTGGCCCTTGTGTTTCTCCTCCCCTGCCCGGCTGTTTCTCGTCTTGTGATTACCACTCCCTGTATTTAGTCTCTTCCTGTGTTCAGTGTCGGTTCGTCTTGTGTCATGACTAGTTTGTCGGTGAGTGTTCTGTTTTGTCTTTGTTTATCACCTAGCCTTGAAATAAAGGAATTTTCACTTTAATCTGCATTTGGGTCCTGCCTGCTTCACACACCGTAACATTACGAACCGACCTACAAATGGACCCAGCAGATGATCCATGGGAGGTAGAATTACAGCATTTTACCTTCTATCTGGCTTGCTGCTTCGATTGGTGGAAGGGAGCGTCCAGTGTTCGGCAGAAGAGGGCCGCTCTGGTAGAGGCGCACCGGTTGGCAGCAGAGAAACTATGTTTTGTGGAGTTCTTACCTGACTGGATTTTGGACTTCCTTGAAACATGTGATTCCCGGCCTGCTAGCCCCAGGTATGCTAACTCCATGTCTCCCAATTCCCAACCTGGCACCATACGCCTTGGTGGGTTCCGCCTGAAGTCAACCCGTGCTTCTGCTCCAGTTCCTGCTCCTGTCCAGGAGTTGTATTCCGGAACTCGGCTGGCTTATGGAGGTCCACGGAGTATTCAGGCGGCTGCTAAGAGGAGTCGTCGCAAGGCCAGGCTAGCAGCCCGAGCAGCCATGGTTCCGGCTACAGAACCGGCCCACACAGCCATGGTTCCAGACCCAGTTCTGGCCCCAGCAGCCATGGATTCAGCTCCAGAACCGGACCTTACAGCCATGTTTCCGACTCCAGAACCGGACCTTACAGCCATGTTTCCGGCTTCAGAACCGGACCTTACAGCCATGATTCTGGCTTCAATTCCGGCTCCAGAGCCGGCCCATTCAGCCATGTTTCCGGCTCCAGAACCGGACCTTACAGCCATGTTTCCGGCTCCCAGAACCGGACCTTACAGCCATGATTCTGGCTTCAATTCCGGCCCCCGCAGCCATGGTTCCAGACCCAGCTCTTGCCCCAGCTGCCATAGTCCCATCTCTGGTCCCCTCTCTAGTCTCTTCTCGAGTTCCCCCTCTAGTCCCTTCCCTAGTCCCTCCTCAGGTCACTTCTCTAGTCCCATCTCCAGTCCCCTCTCCAGTCCCCTCTCCAGTTCCCTCTCAAGTCCCCTCTCGAGTCTCCTCTCAAGTCACCCCTCCAGTCCCCTCTCAAGTCCCCTCTCGAGTCCCTTCTCGAGTCACCTCTCGAGTTCCATCTCTAGTCCCTCCTCTAGTCAATTCCATAGTCCCATCTCTAGTCCCTCCTCTAGCCACTTCTCGAGTCCCCTCTCCAGTTCCCTCTCCAGTTCCCTCTCGAGTCCCCTCTCCAGTTCCCTCCTCTAGTCCCTCCTCTAGTCCCTCCTTTAGTCCCTGCTCTAGTCCCTCCTTTAGTCCCTCCTTTAGTCCCTCCTCTAGTCCCCTCTCTAGTCCCCTCTCGAGTTCCCCTCTCGAGTTCCCTTCTCTAGTCCCTCCTCTAGTCCCTCCTCTCTCCTCTAGTCCCCTCTGGAGTTCCCTCTCTAGTTCCCCTCTCGAGTCTCCTCTCGAGTCTCCTCTCGAGTCCCCTCTCGAGTCACGTCTCAAGTCCCTACCCAATGTCCAGGTCCGTTGGAGGTTCCGCTGGGGGTCCTGCCAACTCCATGTCCTGTCCCGTTGGAGGCCCCGTCGACTACTCCTCTGCCGGGGGTCCTACCAAATGTATGTCTGTCCCGTTGGAGGTCCCGCCGTCTACTCTCCTGCCGGGGGTCCTGCCAGCTCCTTGTCCGGTCTCGTTGGAGGTCCCGCCGACTACTCTCCTGCCGGGGGTCCTGCCAACCCTTTGTCCTGTCCCGTTGGCGGTCCCGCCGTCTACTCTCCTGCCGGGGGTCCTGCCAATCCTATGTCCTGTGCCGTTGGAGGTCCCGCCGACTACTCTCCTGCCGGGGGTCCTGCCAACCCTGTGTCCTGTCCCGTTGAGGTTCCGCTGGGGGTCCTGCCAGCTCCATGTCCAGTCCCGCTGGGGGTCCCGCTGACAACTCTTCTGCCGGGGGTCCTGCCAACCCCTTGTCCTGTTCCGTTGGAGACCCCGCCATCACCCTGTCCCGCCGGCTCCGGTTCCTGTTCGGCCGACACCGGGTCCTGCCCGGCCTCCGGAGATGTCTGGTCTTCGCTCTCGAGCCCGCGGCCCCCCTGAGAGCTGCGGTCTTCGCCCTCCGAGGCCGGCCCCCTGAGAGCCGCGGTCTTCGCCCTCTAGCCCGGCCCCCTGACTCCTTCCTGCCGTGGTCCTCGCCCTCGGGCCCCGGCCTCCTGACTTTTCCGGCCGCGGTCCTCGCCCTCATGCTCGGCCCCCTGAGTTCGCCCGCGGTGGCCTTCGCCCCCTCCATAACCCCCACCTTGGACTCTGTCTTGCCCCGGGCCGTCCGCCCGAGATCCCTTCCTGGTCCTCTGCTGTGCCCCTGGGCGGTCAGCTCAGTCCCGTCCTCCTGACACCCTCCCACCCACCCTGGTGGCCCTAGTTTTGTGTCCCTCCTCCGGTCCCCCTCCACCCACCCTGCTGGACATTGTTTTTTTGTTTTTTTTTGGACGTTTATGGGACTGTTTTGGTGTTTTAGGGAGGTCTGGAATCCGTCCCTTGAGGGGGGGGTTCTGTTACGATTATTGTGTTATGTCACGTTTTCTATGTCTTGTTTTGGGTGTTTTGCTGTTCTCCCTGTCATGTTTTCCTCTGGGTATATTGTCTGGTCCTTTTCCCTGTGTTTTTCCTCCCGTCGTTAGTTTCCCTGGTGTGTCTAGTTGTCTGATTGTTTTCACCTGTGGCCCTTGTGTTTCTCCTCCCCTGCCCGGCTGTTTCTCATCTTGTGATTACCCCTCCCTGTATTTAGTCTTGTCTCTTCCTGTGTTCAGTGTCGGTTCGTCTTGTGTCATGACTAGTTCGTCGGTGAGTGTTCTGTTTTGTCTTTGTTTATCACCTAGCCTTGAAATAAAGGAATGTTCACTTTAATCTGCATTTGGGTCCTGCCTGCTTCACACACCGTAACACATCTCACTTCATGTTACTCTGAGAACTGGGGTTACGTTAGTAACCTATAGATTTTGGCATAGTTTTTATTTAGTGAACTACATTTTCGTCTTGTCACTTTTCGTCAACGATATTGCATGATGATTTCGTTACAGTTATTGTTTATTGCCGTCGGTGCCGTCTCGTCATCGTCTCGTTTTCGTCATGGAAAAAAAGGTTGTTGACGAACATATTTCGTCATAGTTTTAGTCAGCGAAATTAACACTAATTGTAATACACGGTTCGGCTGCATTCAATATTACACATCTGCTGTAGTTCTTTATTTATAGAGCCCTGATTAGAAGACCTTTGGACAAACTGGAAGAACTGCCGCCAAAACTGAATATGTGATGTGGATCATAAATATATCAGCAATTAAACAACATCTTCAATTTTCTCTTCACACAATATGTCTCCTTGCAGTATCAACACTAATTCGGCTGACTTTTATATTTGATCCAATTGGTAGATAGGTTATATTTACACCATAACAGTGCACAGCTGATAGACAGGGACTTGTAGTTTTTAAAGATATTACTGATTTTCTTTGAATTAAAGAATGTAAATACTGAATTGAGAGAATAGTCAGGGGTTTTGGGTGATGGGAGACACACCTATGGAATCAGAATTTCAATAGCTTATCATTAAATGACGGATGTACCTCAGATATTAATGTGTAGAACTACAATATGTGAAATAATATAGCAATATCCTGTACAATTATGTGAAAACATGAATAAAACTACACATCTTCAGATGTTATACATACATAAGTGTCCTACACTAATAATACAAAGTTATTATGGCATTGTATGCTGTGTGTTATTTGTAACATCTTCATAAAGTATAATGTATTGTGTTAACACTGTAAACTTGACCGTTTTTTAACCCGCACCGCCTAGTGGTTAAAGCACGTTATTGCATTTTTTTATTGAATATGTTATATTTCATGAAAACATTAAAATATTAAGAGTAGCCTACAGTACATACAAAATAGGGAGAAAGTAGAAGGTCAATGATAGAAATATAGAATAGAAAATATCAAGAAGATACTGTAGTGATCTCTACAATAAAACATTTTAGTGCAGGACGTCCAAAGATATTAATAGGAGGATATGCAAAACAGACAAACTAATAAGGCTTTATTCAAACATTAAAGAATACTTTAAGTTAAGGTCTTCTTTTGAATAAGAAAACAACTTTGGGGGTATCTATCGCGGTAAATAAACGTCCCAATACCGTCGTGAGACTGACAAAATATACCGCGATTGAAATTTGTATTTTTATTTAAAAAGACTTTTTTTTTTTAAAAACACATTTTTTTGTTTTAAACCTTTATTTAACCAGGTGGTCCCATTGAGATCATCGATCTCTTTTTCAAGAGAGACCTGTCCAACATGGCAGCAAGTAGGTTACAAGATGAACATAAAACAACAGAACACAAAAGGACATCGTATTTACAGGGCTACATTTACACACCTAGAGACATTGACAAGTACCAACAGTATATTTATATCTCGCCCTGTCAATAAGCCTCACCTTCTTGGCAAAAACTGTATTGTTTTTGAAGTGGTGGAGAGACAATGCACAGTTTGACCCACTGCTGTCACCCATGGCCAAAGCATATCTCTCCGTCCCACTGAGGTGGTGTTAGACTTTTTCGCTGTCCGTCATTTTGACAGACAGGATCGTAAAATGTCCGTCATAATCCCTTATTACCCGTCGGGTCTGAACAGTTCACGAGAGAGCACGCTCGTGAACTGTCAACGGGGGGGGGGGGCGGTGTATGAAAGGAGGGAGGGTGCATTTCTCATGAGGAGACAGTTACAAATGCTAGCAGAACAGGACGACCCACCCCCATATACAGATGTTGATGAAAATGATGAGATTGTTCAATGAATGTCCAGCTGATGTGAAACTTAAAATTATGAAATCATGTGAAGAAGTGAGCAAACTAAAATGCTAAAATGGAGTGAATCCATTTCAATTATTACTATTCCAAGATAGTTTATTTTATTCTTCATTATTTGTATACTATTCTAAAATGGTAGATTCCATGTTTTATAAATAATTGCTATTCTAAAATGGTTTGTTTCTTTTCACTTTGTAAAAACAAGTGCCTTAACACTGAGCGTGGTATGAGAAAGGTTTCTGTGAAAGGAGGGAGGAAGAAATGTTCTGATACCAAGCCATTGCTGCTATTTTGGAGAATGATATTGAATGTTAACACTAGAAGTTATGCACAAGGGAAAACTTTTATGTTTAAGCACAGTCAAAGTATTTTTTGTATTTTTGTAAAGTTAAGGCTATTGAACCATTCCATTTTGATTGTATGTTTTTGATATGAGTTGTGTACAATGCAAAGTTCAGATGAAGAACTCATTGATTTCAGTATTATACACACCTTTTAGGTGTGTAAGGAGGGACTGTTAGAAATTAAAATCAATGTTTTTATAGCATAATGTACCTTAAATATACCGTCAGTTTAAATGCTATTTTATTCTGGAAAAAAACGGAAGTTCTCAATACCAAGCTTTTATTCTGAAAATCCTTCATGACGACATCCGGGACTACCGTCCATTAGTATCATTAAAGTGGCTATTGATGCCGTTAACATGTATTACATATAAAGTTATGAAAGATATAAGGAGGAGAAAAGGCATGTGGAAGTAAGCAATGAATGTAAAATGTCGAAATCCTCTGTTTAACGCGATATCGGACACAGAAGAACGAGGGGGGAAGTCCCCTACTTCACTACAGCCCCCAGAGAGGAGGAGCGAACAGCCAGCAAGCGGGAAAGACGAAGGCTTGTGAGGTCTCTTCTTCACGGCCGCGACTGCGAGAGGAAGCTGCAGCCTTTCTCTCCTGACTGAACAATATTCTGCTTGTAAACATACCCGCGGCGCACCTTTATTTTTAATTAAAGTACCAATTTGGAACCATCTCAGAGACTCCATTTAGTCTCCTTTTTAAAGCCTCTCTCCTGGACGCGAGAATAACGAACACAGCATAACACTATTTAAAGTGCTTTACAAAAAAAACATTAAAAGAATCATGAAAGACATATTTTTTATGAAGTGTTTTAGAACAACTGAATGCTGCTTATCCATTTTTGTGTCTGGGGACAGAAGCTGACCCCTACCAGACGACCTTTGAGCTTTTGAGTTTTGTTGTTTTAAATGAAGCCCCCATTTTTAACCGATTCAGTTATTTAATCCTTCGATCCTTCTTTGGATCATGTGTCAAACAATTTCAAGTGGACTAAAGTGTCATTTATAAAGATATTTTCTTATCACGGCACAGTGATTTTGGCACAGGTTAGCTTGCTCACGGGATTGGACAAGGATTGATGGCTATTTTCAGATGATGTACATTTTAACAGTGATAAAAACGGTTTTTATAATTAGGACAGCAACTGAATTAGTATTTTAGCGTTTACAGAAATTAGCCAACGTGCCAACAACGAAAGTACTGGATCTCTAAAGACGACGCATCACAAAACGGGCCAGTATATAAAACACTTTAGGCTGTATTAGTTTAGTTTAAAGCAATAATACTACGTTTAAATAACAAGATTTGGTTTGATTTATATTATTGCTTTCAACTAACAAAATGTGTTGACACCAATACATTTAATTACAGTCTACGTCTAATTTTTTTTTCACGTTCAGTGCTCCAACATTACTATTCAAACAGCTAGCTAACAAATATATACATTTTTATTATACATTTTTATTATTGGTTGATGATTTCACTAAGATTACAGAAATTAGCCAACATAAACAAATTAACTTCCTGTCTTGTAGTGGAGGTGTTGTGATGAAGGAGGGGGGTCTGCTAAATTAGTATATGTGGGGGATGGGCCTGGCCCGGATGCTCACCTTTCCACTTCCTGCGAGGGGGGGCTGCCTGCTCGACCTTACGGCTGCGCTGCGGCAAAAATAGGATTCATCCTAATTTTAGAGAAGCGCTGCGCCGAGCCGCTTCTGGGCCGCTTCTGGGACGCGTCTGAGCCGTAACGCGGCGCGTGTGGTGGAATAGCACCCATCATGGCCTGGGGTACTTAGGTAAGACACATGAACTACTAATGAGCACCAGCGACGATGTAGTCGCACTAATACCTCCACTAAAAACCTTTAAAACAACAAGGAATCACCACCTGCCTTGAATGGCTGTTATCACTTGTGTTTTGGAGCATATATTACAAGGGTTTGGCCCTACTCTTATACCAGTTGGTTCAGTAGGCCTTTATCATCCATTCCTAAGCAGGATGCTGCAGGGAGGTTCTACATTTTTAGGTGGTGACCTGTAGTTATGAGTGGAGCTTATATGGAAGTCAGGTGGCGCGAATTATATGCTTTGTCAAATTGTTGACTTTATCAAATGTTTTACACTTTTTACTGCTTACCTTACAATTTGGGAGTAGAAAAGAAACGTTTCCCTGCAGTGACAACTGTGGATGCTTTATTCTCAGGTTGGAGACTCAGACCTGTCGACAAGGTGAAGACCTCCAGATGAAGAGTCTGGACACATGAATATCTTTGTGAACATCATCTCCTGAAAAGATTAAGCTCAGTTATGATTGCTGTTGAGCCACATACCACAAAGAAATGCCATTACCAAAGCAAAATCCTCTTAAATGTGAGCATTACATGATAACCTGTAAGAGTGCATCAACACACCTGAGCGATTCTTTAACGGAGAATAAATAGTTATTTTGTGAAAGTTACATTCTTGATATGACAATAAAAATGAATACACTTTTGACACTCCCTCTAGCATCTCTCAGTTTTTCCTGGATGGACTGATTCTAAAAATCTTATTTCACTCTACTACTACTACTACTACTACTACTACTTGAACAAAGAAAGCTTTTTTAATTGTTTAAACATTACCACATTTACAACCACCGATCTGTAAAATAAATATCTAATCGGCAGAAAAGTTGTTGTAGTTTATCATAAAGACTGGAAACAGTTTGGCATAAGCAAAACCACGGCATGTTGAAGAGGGATACAGACATTCGGTTGTAGAGGACTGTTTTTTTGTAAGATCTGCAGGGACAAATTAAAATCAGACATTTATAGAAAATAAGCTAGTTAGCCGCTTGCCCCAAATCACATGAGCTATTTAGCTATACATTTTAAACAACTTTTTAATATAATGGATATTATTCAACTTTTATTAACCCTAACCCTAACTTTTCAATTACCTTCACACATATTAAACCCATTACATGTATCCTACAATTCCTTATGTCCCACTTTTCTCGTACACATTCAAGCTAGCATTGCAGTGTAGCGTCAGCTCTTTAGCATACAACATTCACACTGCAACTCCTTTAGAAATGTAATTTTTCTAGTTTAATATTCAGTATTGCATGCACCATACAAATATTTGTGTTTAAATACATACAACACTTGTTCAGTCGCCCTGAAAGATTATTGTAGGCCAGTATGCAACTCAGTTTTTTACACATGAAGGTCGGTGGGTACCTGCTTCGTCTCTCTTCCAGCTAAGATGTCCGTGGCCGGAGAAACCTTTGAAGACCCATGTCCTGGGGGAAGAAATACATCCAGCACATACCTCGAGCTTTCCATTTTCAGTTTGTGAACAGATAACAAGAAAACACATGTGAAATAGTAAGCTTTAGAGGTGTTGATGTGTGTGTTTTTGACACATACTGGCTAGCTGTTTGCCTCTTCTTCCAGTCTTTATGCTAAGCTAAGCTAATATCCAGCATTCAATGTTGAAGACACACATCAGTTCAGCTTTACAACTCTTTATATTGATCTTATTTGTTCACATACAGCTGCCTGTGATAGGATATGTTCCTATGTTTGATCAGGACAAGTGTTATAAGATCCTAGCTTTAGACTTACAGTAAAGACTGTAGGAGCAAACACAGTGGTGGTGGCTTAAAGCCCACCTCCGCTCCGCGCCGTCCGTTAGATGAGCCTGGTCAGATTAATAAAAGAAGGAGTTCAAAACACCGGAATACAAATTATAACAATAATCCGATTTTAATGTTAAAAAAACACCAATACAAGTTACAGAGTACTCTGGACTCCCAGTTCTACTGCCGTGCGATACAGATATCGGGACCAGCCAGTCAGAAACAGGGGGCATTTTTGCATGAATCAACAACAGTATACTCAGGGGTGCCCAACCAGTCGATCGCGATCGACCGGTCGATCACGGGGAGATTCCCAGTCGATCGCGAGATGTGTCTAAAAATAGAACAACAATATTATGTTGTATCGTTAATGTCCTGTAAAATAATCTTCCTGTGCCAGAATAATGCACTTGAACGCATCAAAGCTTTGTGATTGGCCGGCGTGACCCCATGTGTCGGGGCGTGGCTGGTGAGCAGTGGGCAGTGCACTAGTTCGCTAACGTTGTCCGTGTCAACAGGAGTGACAGTCCGCACACACACAAGACCGCAATTATGGCAGAAGCAAAACATATATAATTTTCACTCCGAGTGGGAGGATGATTATTTTTGTATCTATTCCAATTCAAAGTCCATCTGTCTCATCTGCAATGCGAGCGTGGCTTTATCGAAGAAGGGTAATTTAGGAGCGGCATTTCAAAACAGTGCACAAACGCTACGAGACGGAATTCCCTCCTAATTCTGCCCTACGCTCCAAAAGGGGAGGGGCCTGAAAGGACAGCTAAATGCACAGCAGTCCATTTTCACCAGGCCCAACAACAAGAGCAAGGCTGCTACCAGAGCATCTTATCGTGTCAGTCACGTTCTTGAGAAACACATGAAGTCTTTCAAAGACGGCGAAGTTGTGAAAGAAGCGTTCCTGGAGGCTGCCGATGCGTAATAAAAACAACAGTAGCATTTCAACAGGTTTTTGATATGATAAAAACTCAAGTTAGATACCGTTATTAATCAGCTGTAAATTTGAGTTTGTTTGAACTTATTCATTATAATTATTGTACAAAATGGTATAAGAATGCAAACTTAAATTGATTATAGTCTATTATCAATTCAGGTTAAAAAGGCATTTATTTTTATAATCTACTAAAATGCAACAAAAAAAGGGTTTGATTTGATTGATTAATTTTGTCTTTTTTATTGCACTGTTGCAGCAGATTCCTGTGTAGCTTCAGATCTGGGTTGTCTTATTAGTAAGCCTAATTTATACTTTTGTAGCAACACTATTTTTATATAATGGCAAAGAAAGGGTTCAGACAGAGTCTTTTCTTTTTCCCTGTGTCATACTGTATGTGGCAGCACTGTTCAATCTTTTTTGAAAACATTACCCACTGTAGTGTGATGTGTGAATAAACTCCAACTCTGTATCAACAACACTGTTGTGTAACTTCAGTTAAATACTTGTATGTGTGTAGATTAGAAAGAGGTAAAATAAAGGATCTGCAGTATTTTATGGAGTATTAATCGTACGAAGGTCAGTTTTATACAAGTAGAAGTGTGTATTTACCTGGTAGTAGGCTGTCAGTAATGGCTACGCCTCTCTATTTGGACTGGTAGATCTCGGCAGACTGGCAATTTTAAAAGTAGCTCTCGGTTCAAAAAAGGTTGGGCACCCCTGGTATACATTGACGTATTTGGTGCGGAGTTGTGTCGGCTCTTCCGTCCCATTTTACTCCTAAGCGAATCAGAGAGTCCGTGGGGAGGAGTTGTGTCGGCTGCTCACTCCCCTAGGTGTTATTTACTGGTTGGATTCACTTCGGGTCGGGCCCAATACAGCGAATCAGAGTTCTGGGGAAAAGTATTTTTCTTCTGAACAGAGCGTGAGAGCTTCGGAAGTAAACAAGGACAGAGTCACTTTTTATCTTACACCTGGGTTCACTCCTTTACTTTCCCAAGGAATATTTCACACAAATTCTATTCTTTCCTAAACAATCAAACATTATACACAGATATATTGGTGCCTGAGATTATATTGGCCCAGATTGAACCTTGAAAAGAATATGTGTGTGTGCTGGTGGGAGGAGGTGTATGTGTGTGTAGCAGGGTATCTGGTCAGTGAGTGTAGGTGAGCAAAGAATATGTGTGTGTGCTGGTGGAAGGAGGTGTATGTGTGTGTAGCAGGGTATCTGGGTCATTGAGTGTAAGTGAGAAGGTTATATATATATATATATATATAGGATTACTTAAAACAGTCCAAAATAATACATGTTTACTGTAAGAGAATATTTTCATCTGATCTGTTTATAGAGTATTTTATGGTTCCTTAGAGTCTGTGATACTGCAAACATCTGCTTGTAGTCACTCAAAGACCCCTCTGTAGGTTGAGGTCACAGGTCAAACGCTTCTCCTATGTCCGAGGGTTGACCTGGCAGCATCTCTTTGAGACAAGCAGATCATTGTCTTGCATCGGCTATTGATTATACGCGGGCTTTCTGGAAGCCCGCCTCTCCTCGTGTTGGTTAGATGTTTTGTGTCTTTTGGTTCAGAGATCGCTGGTGGAGCACTGGACATGTGTGAAACTAAGATGATCTCCCGGCCGTTATTGTCTGTACTTTCTCCAATAAAACTCTTCAGTGCTTTTGGCTAACAACGGTTCCAGACTCCTTCATTCTACCTCAACATTGCAACAACAGAAGTTTACCTTCACATTTTGGCGTCTACGAACAGGATACCGAGATTTCTTCAGAAGGCTGGTAAGTGCTTTTTTTCAAATCTATTTGAACAACTGCCTTACCAGACTCTGTGATTGACGGTATCAAAATTATCTGTGAAACTGCGCGAGTGCAATTTGTTTTGGTCTCTCCACTATGTACATCTGAAGGCTTAATCATAACCTGAGGAATCGGTGTCAAAAGGGGATTTTATCCTGGCCGGTTCTTCCTGTGAATGCTGCTGGGGCAAGTGCCAACAAAAGCAAGCACAGCTCATGTATAAAACAATAAGAATATTTGGGGCTAATAAATAACCTCGGAACATCGACTTTTAACGATGTCCGCTGTGTGTGGTTTCTAGAATTAAATTACTGGACAATCACACACTGCAAATATTCGGAGAGACCTTAAGGAAAGCATCAGCAAGGTGGAACCTCTGTTTAAAAAAAAAAAAGCAATGTGAGGATTTGTAATTGAAACAAATTGCCGAATTCTGGAGATTTCAACGGGTTTAAATCAGACCTATCCGTTTTCGGGTGTCTGCTCAGGCTGCACGAGGGAGGGCGAATTCCCCTCCCCCCTGTGGTGAGCGGCACACGAGTAATGTTTAAGAACACAGACTTGTATTTTCTGTTAATCACACCATAAGCTCAATAACTAAATTGAGCTATTAAATGGGAAGGGTCGTGGCAGAATATTACGTTCACACTGTGTTTAATAAACTAACGGATTATTGAATTGGCTGTTGTTTAAAAAAAAAAAAAAAAAAAAGAAGCACTGAATTAATTAAAACAATCGCTGCTCTCGGTCGGTTGAGCAGTTTTACCACTACATTTGCATAGTGGTTTTGATTGAGAATAAGGTAGTTTATTGCTCATCAATAGATTGAATATGGCTGAGAAGAGCCCATATTAAACAGATATTTCAGTGCTCCCGTTGACGTTTTCCGTAATTCTCGGACTAAATTAAACTGGATGATTTTTTGGCCAGGGCACTGATTTTGTTGCGAGTACATGTTTGTTTGTCTAATTGCAGTGTTTGTTTTATTGTACTAACCGTTAAACATGGGTAATACTGCCTCCACAAACGATTCAGTTGGTAAGAGGAAAACCATTTCACGCACAAAGACACTTAAAAAAACCCGATTGCAGAAAACCACTACACGCATTTGTTTTCTCCAAACATGCCGTCTGGAATTGTCGGAAGAACTTTGGATTGGTCTAAAGTTATGCCGTTTACATCGTTACTTTGCGAACACTCACAACAGATTAATCAGAAAGGATTGATTCGATTTGATTGGCCTCTGACAGGTAGTTTTGATATGGCCGTGTTGTGGCAAGCATTTAAACTGGTGGAAGATAATTCAAATTGTTCATGGGATCAAGGATACATGACAGAATGTGTGAAAGCCTGGATGGCTTTGGCAGAAAAGCGGGGTTATGAAGAAAGGAAAAATGCAAAATCTGTTGGCAGCGAGCGAGGCTCCATTGAGCTCAAGGCGCTTAGGCTATTGATAAAGTTTCTCAATGTGCAAAAAGTTTTCATTTGCTTAGCCTAGAGGCTGCTTTTGATGTGAGATCAGAAAACATGTCCAGATTCAGGGAAAGACACGGTGAGAATGTTCCAGACATTGCAAAATCCATAATTTATGATTGGATTAAAAGACAAGGTAAAACTCCAACCCCATCTCAGCTCATTTGTATTTTGACAGACGCAGGGCTGTTGGACGGAGAGCAGGCTGTATCTCTCTGTACGAAAATAATTCCCGCGACAGAACTCTCAAATCCCGTTGCGAGAAACTCCGATGATGATCTGTTAATAACAGCTGCAGCTATCATGAATGAAAATAAATTGAGATATCAGATAGGACAACATGGAGAATTAGAATCGGCACACGCCGAGCGGAGGGCAGCAGCGGGGGAGGGGAATGTTACACATGGCAGTCCGCGATTGACCCCCGCTCCTCGCACTCAGCCACTCCTTTTACGAGATTACCCAGGTTCACCGTACGGCAGCAGTTTTCCAAATAATGTCCAGCGTAAAATGTACACGACAAAGCAAACATCTCAGGATAATAATTCTGAAGAAAGTGTGACCGCCCCGAAAATTCTGATAGGAGATGTTCCAGTTTGCAAACCCTGGACACCCGCTGAGGTCATTGATGTCACTAACCACGCTCCCAGTCCCACTAAAAGTCCAGATGAGTATCTGTCATGGTTGACTAATATTGGTTCAGTTTATAACTGTTTGGTTCATGATGTTAAACAGCTGATAATCTTAACATACAAGGCAGATTGGCCCACGTGCAGAGACGAGTTTAAATTTCCTGAGTGTACAGCCGCAGGGGACTGCCCACGACACAGACGCGAGACATGTGGATACAAAACGTCGCCGCATTGGCTATCAAAGCATGCGCTAAAACTCACACAGATTTCTCACAAGTGACGGCATGTGTACAAGACCCAGCGGAAAATGTCCCAGAATTTATCCAGCGTTTCATGACAGTGTGGGATAATAATGCGGGAATTAAAAGAGACGGTAATGATTTGTTTGCCATACAGACCTTGTTACATAATTTAATCCCAGAAACGGCTCAGGCCTACATGATGTCGACTCCCGAATGGCAAATTAAATCTTGGAAAGCGACTATCGCCACAATGCGTGCGTTGCATAGGAGCCAAATATTTCTTACTCCCAGAATTTCACAACTGCTTCAACAATTGCCTCAAAACACCCAGGTTTATCAAACGCAGGGACAAAACCACACACAGCAGTATCAAAATCAGGGGAGATCACAGGATTATCATAATAAGAGCAGACAGCAGCAGAACAAAAATCCCAAAAAGTTGATGCCATGTCATGTTTGCGGAGAAACCGATCACTGGGCAGGACAATGTGGTAAGCGGTGGGGGGTCCAGCAGCACACACAGCCCCCCCTCACCCAGCCCCCCTTCTCCCAGCCCGCACTTCCCCCCAACCTTCCCCAGCAGTCCGGACATCTGGCATTAATGCAGTCTCCACGTTATGACAGACAGAACCAGGGGCAGAACGCTCAACAAAGTGGATTTAATAAAAGATAGTGGTGCCAAGAAGATATAGGGTCAGAATCACAGCATTTACCCATTCAAGCAACAACAATTCGCCTTTCCAATAACCCGCGTGAAGATCCAATTATGCCCGTTGATTTTAGTGGTACGGCTGTAGATATTTTGATTGACAGCGGAGCCACCTTGTCTGCCGTGCGTACTAAGGAGAAAGTCTGTGAAGCAACCAATAAATTTGTCACAACCATCGGTGTTGCTGGAATTTCTATGTCCGAACCCATTTCAGAGAACACTAATGTTTCAATTAATGGATCAAACGTGGAACACTCTTTCATTATTTCAGATGGAAGTCCTATTAATTTAATGGGCAGGGACTTACTATGTAAATTACAGGCAACAATACATTGCACTTCAGACGGATTGTTTTTGACAATTCCTGACAGTAAGGTCTATCAGGCTGTCCAATTCATTCAATCATCGCGAGACAACCTGTATTGTTGGTCATTTCCAGATTTCAATATGATTTCTGTTTTCTCCACAACAGGGATTCAGAAGATTGCTAGCATTTCTCCGGTATGTGCGTCTTTAATGTCTCTTATGCGACCTGTGTTGAATTGTCATTGCACAGCAGCCTTTAATCCGTCAGATGACTACGCGCAATCAGTAAGAGGCTTTTGCAACAAATCAGATCGGTTGACAAGTGAACAATATTTGTTCATTTCCCGACAAGGATGTGTTTTACCCATCAGACTCACAACACCCCAGCAGGTTCTCCAAGTTGAAGAAAGCCTCCCCTACATAACGGTGGCTGTTACGCCAGGCAGTAACCCAAAGAGGTGGGGGCCATGGCAGCCCGCTGCCAGGCCCAGCTAGAAGCCTCACTTTTTTCACACACACACACGCCTAACGTAATTAACTTTGGAGGGGAGCATTTCCTGCTGCGTCTCGCGGAGCCAATTGCTCTTCCACAATGCACTTTCCTTCATTTACAACCAAACCCCCCCACAGAGTATGGCCCCCCCCCTCAGATTTTTCAGAAGTACCGGCTGCATTATGGGCAAAACACAAGAACCATGTTGGTTTTGTTGCCTGAGCGCCTCCACATCGAGTAACACTTAAAGCCAATGCCAGATTGCCAGCTATCAGACAGTACAATTTGCCCCATAGAGCCATTTTGGGGATTGAAGGAGTCATCCAATCTTTGCTTGATCAGGGCGTGTTAATTTACACAACTAGTCCCTGTAATACTCCAATTCTACCCATACCTAAACACAATCGCCCTGATGAGTGGCGCTTTGTCCAAGATTTGCAAGCTATTAATGCTATTGTCATTCCGACAGCTCCAATTGTGCCGGACACCAATTCGATTTTAGCTTCTCTGCCCCCGGACTCTAAGTACTACACAGTGATTGATTTATGTTCAGCATTTTTCTCTGTTCCTCTGCATCCAGACAGCCAGTATCTGTTTGCATTTACTTTTAAAGGTAAACAAATCACATACACGCGCCTCCCACAGGGGTTTGTTGAGTCGCCTACTGTGTACGCAGCAGCTGTGAGGAGAGATCTGGACACTTTGGTCCTGACAGGAGGTAGTACCTTGCTTCAGTACGCAGATGACCTGTTGTTAGCTTCTCCCAATAAAGACGCCTGTCGCATCGACTCCATTCTGCTCATGAAAAGACTTTCTGAATGCGGACACAGAGCATCCCTGGCCAAGTTGCAATACTGCCAGACTGAGGTCACGTATTTGGGTCACATTCTGAGGGATGGACACCGTCTCCTCTCGCCAGCAAGGATTTGTCTGTTGAACAAAGTACCACCACCTCGCACAAAGAAGGACATGCTTTCCTTCTTGGGCATGGCAAATTATTGCAGACACTGGATTTTTGAGTATGCTGCGATGGATTCTGTCCTGCGTGCTGCCACTCTGCAGGCTGCCCCTAACATTGTTCAGTGGTCTGAGGACATGCACACTGCCTTTCAGGACTTAAAGCAGGCCCTCACATCTGCTCCTGCCCTGGGACTCCCTGACTACCATCAGCCGTTTCACCTGCACGTCCATGAGAAGGGGGGCTTTGCAACGGGCATCTTGGTGCAGAAGCATGGCTCTAATTTCCGGCCTGTTGCATACTACTCATCTCGACTCTCCCCTGTGGTGCTTGGTATGCCTTCATGCCTGCGGGCTGTGGCCGCAGTGGCGATAGTGGTAAAACAATCCTCTCCCATTGTACTGGCCAGTGACTGTGTAGTACATGTCCCACATGCAGTTTTGCATATTCTGAACACCTCTGCTACTCAGCATATGACGGCAGCAAGGCGATCTGGTTATGAAGCTGTAATTCTTTCAAGTCCACACATCACTCTTAAACGTTCCCCCCCCCTAAACCCAGCTACACTGGTGCCAATTCCAGATTTTGAAATAACACATGACTGCGTCACAACGATTGACATGTCTTCCTCCCCCAGAGCTGATATGTTGCAAACCCCTATCCCTAATTCAGATATGATTCTGTACACAGACGGGTCTGCGAGCAGGCCGTCTGACACAGTACACTTAGCAGGCTACGCTGTTGTGAATGACTGGGAAGTTTTAGAAAGCCGAGCCTTGCCAAATGGCACGTCAGCTCAGGCTGCAGAGTTGTATGCTCTGCTCAGGGCGTGTATTTTGGCTGAAGGTAGAGTTGCAACCATTTTCACAGACTCCAGGTATGCATTTGGTGTGTGCCATGATGTTGGTGTCTTGTGGAAAATGCGCGGTTTCTTAACATCGGCTGGTAAGCCTATTCAACATCATGCGTTAGTAGCTGAGCTATTATACGCTATCCTGCTCCCTGCACAGCTAGCAGTAGTTAAATGTGCTGCTCACACAAATTCTAATGATCCTATTTCGCGTGGAAATGCGTTAGCCGACACCGCGGCTAAACAAGCAGCAGTTTCCTCCTCTTCTATGGTGCTCCAATGCCCCTCGACACAACCCGCAGAAACCATTTGTTTGCCTTCCTTTAATGATGTCGCGGACATGCAAGCCCGCGCTGATGTTAGGGAGAAAGATTTATGGCTAAGACGAGGTTGTACACTTGACGCTGAGTCCAGCTTGTGGCTCCACCCAGACGGCCGGATGGTCTGTCCCCGTTCATTCCTCCATGTTTTGGCACATGTTGCACATGGCAAATCACATGTAGGAAAAGGAGGGATGAATGGGATTATAAAGTCACAATGGTTTGCTCCAGGCATTACACTAGCTACACAGACCCTTGTAGATAGATGCATGATATGCCAGCAGACAAGAAGAAGAAAAGGTCCAGTTTCAGCATGAACATTTACCGCCCCCCTCGGGGCCCTTTGTAAATATGCAAATTGACTTTTCGCACATGCCACCATGCCAAGGATTCAAATATCTTTTGGTAATAGTGTGCCAGTTCTCCAAATGGGTAGAGGCCTACCCTACCAGAAAAGAAGACGCCAGAACAGTTGTAAAGTGTCTTCTTAAAGATGTTGTCCCTAGATTTGGTGTTCCAGCAGGGATTAACAGTGACAGAGGTCCAGCATTCATTTCTAAGATAACCCAGAGTCTAGCTACAGTGTTAGGGTTCAAATGGCAATTGCATGTTCCCTATCATCCACAGAGCTCAGGCCAGGTTGAGAGAATAAACTTGACTATAAAGGAAAAACTCACTAAAACAATGTTGACCACAGGACTAAAATGGGTAGACGCGCTGCCGCTAGTTCTGTGCTCAATCAGAAACTCACCAAATGCAACGACAGGGCTTAGCCCACATGAAGTATTGATGGGAAGGCCAATGTTCACAGGATCTAGTCCTCCAGTAATGCCCCACAGACTCACTCTTTTGTGGACAGAGGATTACATGACTAACTATGTCAAATATCTAACTGACATGTTGAGAAAGTTTCACAGGCAGGTGGCTGACAGGCTCCCCCAGCCTGGTGAGGAGCCCACCCACCCTTTTCAGATTGGTGATAATGTACTAATCAAATCGCTTGAAAAAGATTCTTTGTCTCCCAGGTGGAAAGGTCCTTTCCAGGTATTAATAGTGACCAGAACAGCCCTGAGAGTACAAGGTAGAGCGGAGTGGATTCACGCTTCAAGATGTCGTCTCTCTCCTCTACCGGATGCTGGCGTGTGAAGGCAGTCACCATCATCGTCATTCTGGGTTTACTGTACCTGGCCAAGAACGCCCTGCTAGATGAAGCTGTGACAATCCCAACGACAGGTGGCAAGGGACCTCGCCCATCTGAGGGAGAAAATAAGGTGCTCTTATCTAAGAGCGCAGACGACTTGACCACTCAGGGTCCAGACCCTGAGGGCAAAACAACACCAACGGGCAAAGAAGTGCCTAGCGACAAGGACAGGTTGTATCCAAACACCACACAGACACTCAGTATGGTGCAAGAGACAAAAAGAGAGAGAAAAGGAGGGAGAATAAGGAGGATTGTCTCCCTCCCTGATCATAAGTCAGAGACTATTGCCGTTAACTGCCCAAGTTCAATATGTGACTCATCTAACTGTATTATTGTGTTTCCTGTGTTCTCAGTTTACTCAACATGGGAGTTATATCCAGAAAACCAGTACTCTCGGTTCAGGGTCGCACCAGAGGGGGTAAGGATGGTTCTTAACACCATCGAAGAAATGCCCCCAGAACTGTGGTGTAGCACGATAGAACGGTTCGAGGCACTGATAAGGAAGGAGGTAAAATGTACAGTGCGGAAGCCAGATTACCGCATTCCCAATCTAGGTGATACTGCATGCACAGTTACTGGACCAAATAGCAAAACAAATGTTCCATCTACTCCACTTAAACAATCAGGAGGCGAGGTAGATTCTTCAAAAAAGGCCTTAATTACTCCTTATAAACAAACTAAAACTAATTCTGCAGTAAGTTTAATGTTAGACTATGCACATGAACGTAATGTTAGCAACTGTTGGTTGTGCCAAAATATGCCAGAATCAATGTATTCTCCCATGTTTAGCCCAATTCCTTTCACAAAAGCTGATTACGGTTTAGTAAACTGGAATGACATAGCATCTAGAATTAGCGATGAGGCTGAGGACTGTTACACTCCTTCCTACCCAATAGACTCTGAAAAACCTTTACAGTACAAGGGCTTAGTCTCTCTCATTGTTGATACAGTAAATAAAGATTACCTGCCTGACGGTTTCAAACGTTTGATGTTTTTAAAATTAATATATATGAAGAAATACGTTAACCTAGCTTTTGAATATAGATTCCAGTTAGCTCTAGCTCAGACTAATTGTTCAGCTAACTTTACAAGTCCAACATGTACAATGCAACCACACACACCCGCTTTGTTAGTGGAAGCGTTGGTAACAGTGGTGCCCTGGTTCGGCTCTAGGACAGTGGACTCCGTTGAGGTTAAAATACATGACTGTACGCAGCCAATACCCTTAGGCAAGCCCCCTACACGTGACTGCTCAGTATATGTCCCCCCAATTGTTGTACATGAATGGAAGAATGTGTCCATCTGTTTCCAGAATGCAGTAGGATCTCACACCTCTCCTGATGTGGGACACAGCGACTGTAATGCCATAGTGAGAGTACATATAGCCAGAATTCCCCTCCCACAGAGAGTTTACTTAGTTTGTGGGGACCGGGCCTATGGATGTGTGCCATATGATGTTTTTTATGGTACCTGTTATCTAGCCTACCTAATCCCTTTAATCCGTAAAGTAGAGGCTACTGAGATTGCAGCAATACTTCCCTCTCTACACAGGAACAGCAGGTCAATTACACAAGGACAACAGATAGCTAGCCTATTCTTGCCTTGGTACGGTATTTATGTTACTCAGCAGGAAATTGTCGCATTGTCTAAAGTGGTAGAACATCATTTAAATGTATCCAACACAGCGATGTTAGCTGAACACAAAGAATTGCAGGAAGTTAGGACAGTAGCACTACAGAATCGTATGGCGCTTGACCTCCTCTTAGCGGCCCAAGGAGGAACATGCAAGGTGATAGGAAGTGAGTGCTGTTCTTTCATATCTGATGCCACACCTGAAGTTATGGACATGGCTCATGATACTGCCAGGGGAATAAAAGAATTGCATGAAACTCATGGGTTTACATTTGGGGAATTAAGTGGAACTTTTGGATCTTGGGGAGCGGGGCTGGTTAAATTTGTTGTTACTGTTTCAGTGTTTATCTTGGTTGTGCTAATCCTAGTGATCTGTTTGATCACTGTGGTTAAATTAGCCATACGAAGGGTTGCCAAGACCGCCCTCCAGGCCCCACAAAGGCTAGTTGGACATTCGACTGTACAGGACACAATATTAATGTACAATGCCGAGCTTCCGGACCCCTGGGTCTCCATCGTGATCTCCGACCCGTGGGTACCTCCATTCAGCGATTGAGATGTTGTTTAAAGTTGATATTCTGAATAAAGAACAGATGTTTTGATAATTGATTACAGTTGATACACTGGATTAAAGGACAAATGTCTGATTTTTCCTTTGCAGGTTGTGATACAAATAAAATGTCTGATTTTCCTTTTCAGATTTTGAACAAGTGTATTTGAATGAAATAAATGTATTACTAAGTGCCTTACTCTTGAATAAAGCGTAATGAAGTAAACGTAAAGTAATGTTAAAGATTGAGGACACTGTAACTTTACAGTTTACAGATTGATCGATTCATCACTGTGAATTTATACCTTAACTAGGAACCTTAGCTGGATCTCTCATGATTCTGATTTATACCTCAATTGGATTTCTCATAATCCTAAATTATACCTCAATTGATTTCTTATAATTCTAATTGTGTTTTTAATAAGTAATTGCCTTAAAGTAAATCTTTAAGATGCAAGCTGATTTAGAATCTGTGTTTGATGAATGAGATTAACTGAGTGATAAATGATAAAATATCTTATTTTTGAAACATATATTTTGCTATAATATTTTGTATCCCATGTGTTTATTATTGTACCTTTTGACAAAAATGCCAAGCACTGAAGAGAGATGATTTTTATTATGATTGACTGTGTTCAATCATGGTGATTGAAGTGTTTTTCAATCTTGTTCTATTTTTAATGTAATGAATGTATCTGAGCCCACCCAACTCTGAGGACGCCTATTGATTTTAAGTATTGACTGAAATATTCTTAGACTAATGTTAATTGGTTATCAATAGATTGATAAAAAGAGTGAATCTGTAAGAGAATATTTTCATCTGATCTGTTTATAGAGTTTCTTATTGTTTTATAGAATCTGTGATACTGCAAACATCTGCTTGTAGTCACTCAAAGACCCCTCTGTAGGTTGAGGTCACAGGTCAAACGCTTCTCCTATGTCCGAGGGTTGACCTGGCAGCATCTCTTTGAGACAAGCAGATCATTGTCTTGCATCGGCTATTGATTATACACGGGCTTTCTGGAAGCCCGCCTCTCCTCGTGTTGGTTAGATGTTTTGTGTCTTTTGGTTCAGAGATCGCTGGTGAAACACGGGACGGTGTGCAACTAAGTGATCTCCCCGGCCGTTATTGTCTGTACTTTCTCCAATAAAACTCTTCAGTGCTTTTGGCTAACAACGGTTCCAGACTCCTTCATTCTACCTCAACATTGCAACAACAGAAGTTTACCTTCACATTTACTTCAATACAGTTCAAGATAATACCTGTTTACTTTAATACAGTTTAAAACAATATCTGTTGACTTTAAGACTGAGCTCAAACTCAGGCCTTAACGGCATGCTGTTCTACTGTATCACTTTCATTATGGTGTCCTCCTTTCCTTGCATACAAAAAGGGGGATATGGGTTAAAGACAAACACGAGTTTGAGTCCTTTCATTGATTCCTTTGTTCCTGACTTTAAAAAACACAAAGCTTTTGATTGTAGACTCAGTGATAGTGCACATAAAATATAGATTTATAATCGAGGTAACGATCCTGCACTGTAAATACAGCTTTTGAGTGGCTAAAATCCAAATTACAATGTCAATGTGTCACACCTTTCCTCAGCAGGGTCTTCGCAGCGTTATCACACACCACTGTAATTAATAACATTCGTTAGAGGTGTGTTATGTGCATGCTGTCTAACTGGATACCGACAGAACGGGAGCATAATTAATTGTATTAACACGTGTGCTTGCAATGACATGTGAACAAGTGTTGAGCTCTTTCTCTGCAACTTTATGGAGTCAGAGGAGTGAACGTGGAAAAAGACAAATAACTACAATTATAATAATTTTCATTAATATTCACATTTATTTCTTTATTATTATTTCTTTAAAAGTAATACATTTGATATAAATCTTTTATTTTTTAAAATATATAAATACAGAAGAAAATTCATTTAAAATGCTGAGAAGTCATTTTAGTTTTATATTTAAGGATTCATTACAGTTTTATTCTTTTTTATGGCACTCCATAATCTCTGAGTTAATTCAGAAGAAAAACATTCTGATCTAAATCAAGCACAGGTTTATAAGAGGGACATGTTGCTCCAACATTGAAATTGAGCTTCAGCACACAATCTAATTTAAAAAAAGTACTAAATAAAAACTTTAATCTTTGTTTATTAAAACGATTTTTTAGTTGTGTTAAAAACAACACAGTTCATCACAAGTATTTGCAAAAATCGCAATTTACTCTCAATTTTACTGAAACACTTTTTATTCAAATAGTTTTCATGACAACAGGCTTGCTAGATTTTGTATTTAAATGTAAATATAGATGATGAGGAGGGTTATTTTGCAGATGCATGTAATGCTGAGGAGATATTGTTGATTTTGAAGGCGATAACAAGGCAATACAGTTGATACATTTACCTACTGGAGATTGAAGAGTGGTTTTCATACCATTTGACTTGTAATCCAGGACCGCTCTGGGGCTTTTAATTGTTTCAAAGAATAAAAAGAATACACCTCTTGTCTCTCACCCCTCGTAGATAAAGTGCTGCAGACAAACATACTGATGCAAATTCAACGTCCATCTGAATGAACATCGCCTAACCTGAAGACAGAACTTTGTACAAACAGATCATCTGGTATATAGGATATTATCACTTATATCTTAAAAGAAAACATTCATATTTCCATAGGCACAAGGATCCATATGTGACGATAAAATAATCTCAGCTCCGTGACAACACATAATAAAATACAACAGAATATAAACAGATGCAATAAAAGACTTAGAATACCAGGAATCAGCACTTTAAGGGTCGGAAATTAAGCCTCAATGAAAGTCAAATGAAGGTAAAAGGTTACAATGCTGTCAGCAGAGATGATTAACAAAAACAATTTGCACCGACAGTGAAGGTCAAATGATCAAATCAAACGAAAACAAGGACCGATCTCCTTCCTTCAGGTTATTTCTATAAAGAAATAAGTAACATCCACCTATAGCTGTTACATCTTTCCTTGGTGATGCATCAATAGATAATAATCAAATAAATCGATACTGATAAACCAATCAGGCTTTTCCTAAATCAACATTTTCCAAACCCAATTTTGACCCATAGCTTGATTACTTATTTCAAAATGTGTTGCATTAGTTAATAATATGAAATTCAAATCCAAATTCTGCAGGATGAGCAAAGATGCTGCTTGAATCCCAATTTGAAGTTGGGTTATTCTTTTTATTACAACTTTGTAACACCACATGGCTATGAAGTGATAAAGTCAAACTAAACGTCAGTAAATATTGACTACGGTGGATTTTCTCTCAGTAGCTAGTCTCTGCAATTTGATTTTGGATTGATTACTCAAGCATGAAGGAAGGAAATCTACAGAATGATGGATCATTTGGGATAAGGTCAACAGTGACGTCAAGTTAACGGACAAGCAGCAGTATGGGTCAGAAATGTGAAATAGTAGGAATTTATTGTCATGCAAAGAGGCAAAATAATATAAAAATATGACACATTGTTAGTGATCTGGGTGAAGAAAAAGTATTTAAGATTAATTTCAGACCCTAAAAACAATCACAGCTGTGGATCCATGTTCCTCTGACAGAGCAGATGTCTGACCTGTATCTCTGTCTTTCACACCAAAAAGTGCATGTTTGACATTGTGTAGAGCAAAGCCATTATTTCCAATGGAGGGAGCAGCTGCACAAGCAATAGTAGTGGCACACACTACCTTTATACTCTGCCACGTTATCGGCCAGACATCTCTTCGTGACGTGTGGCAGATGTTACAGTATGATGGCGATCTCTTTCTTAGAGCTGAACAGAATGATGTGGGGTTTCTTTAGAAGTACAAACACTGCAGAGCATCCATGTCATGGTTTTAACAAAGATGCTCTCACTGTAAGAATCTCAAAAAGCAACAAAGTCAAACAAATCTCTCACTCTCATTCAGATCAAACAAAACCAGGTGTGATCCCAGCTTGACTTTCAGACAAACATCCTTGTATCAAGTCATTTCTGTCTGTACTTGAGTTGTATACATCTGGGCTTTCATTTCCCACTTGCTTCTGATGAAAATCATCTTTTATGTAAATATTTTTTTCTCACTTCAAATCCAGCGACCTCCCTTATCAACATGCATTTTTAGAAAAATCTAAAATAGAGAAGTTGAATATTTTTGCACTAAAAGGTTTTTTTCCCCCATTTATTTTAGGAAAATAAAAAATATTTAAAGACAGGAATTACATTTAGCTGTGCAGCCATACGGACTTCCTGCAGTGAGACAGTCTACTCGAATTTGGATATTTTGAGATGACTGCAAACGAGGAAAGGTTTGGACCAACTTTCTTGTGTTTGGACCAGATACAGAAGCAGTGCAGCGCCGCCGTATCAGAGCACTGATTTAGAGTTTCGACCCCATGAAACACACGTCATGATCAGCGGGATGAAGCATCCTTAGTGGTTCCAAAATGTTCAAATCCCACCACTTTTACAAGCAGAAAAGAAGCAGCAGCAAAGACCCAACTACACCCAGTTTACCAGCGTTTTTATCTGGAGCCCGGTGTCTCCTCATGAGAATGCAGTCAAAGTGGACAAACCTTCAGATGATTGTGCAGTTCCTGAAAGGACAGACTTCCCCTCTACTCTCTCCCACCACAAATTTTAAAATGTAAAAGCTGAAAAAGCACGAGTAGCGATAAAAACAAAAATGAACCACATGGACCACAGTGCAGAACCAGGGGGTCGGCGGCGTCGTGGTGACGGGGGTCTCCTGGTGGAGGACAGGAGGTGGAGGCGGGGGGGGGTCAGGTAATGGGTTTGCTGTGGTCGATGGTCTCGGACTTCTTCAGTTTTCCCTTACTGAAGTCCTGGATGGAGCTCAGCAAGGCGGTGCGACCTCCTCCCGCTCCATCAGAGGAGAGAGGAGGAGGACGAGAGGAGGGAGAGTCCAGTGCAGGAGGGGGAGGAGGAGGAGGAGGCGGGGGAGGAGCAGGCAGGGCTCCTGGATAAAGGAGAGAACGAAGGGAGAGAGCGTGAGAAAACAAAACGATTAGCTTCTGAAATTTAGTTTCCCCAGAGGCTGGTTACACAGAGATCAAATAAACTGGTTTAAACTGGTCTGGCTTTACTTTTCAGATTCCAAGACTAAATTAAGATAAACCAATGTGAAAGTGGCTTTAACCTGCATTCTCTATCATGTCCAGCAAGGGGTGACTCCAAAGGTTGCATAAAGAAGTCTGAATGTATACAAGTCTATGAAATAATGACCTGACTTCTTATTTGCTATTTTATCTCAGTTCATGGTTTGTGATAAAATAACGTTAGCATCTAATCTGTGGTTGGCTAAAGAAATGGTAGGCTTCAACATTACAGGCAGTGGTTTTCAACCAGCGTAAGGTGCTCCGTCTGATCGGTGATGAAAAAAATAGGTATTTTAAAACCTCAAAACCCTAACATTAGCTGATATCGGTTTACATTTGGGCAAACTTGCAACAAAAGTATTCTGAATTAGCCATTTCCAAATTATTTTTGCAATATACTCGTGATTTTACAGACAAGTATCACTGTATTACTCTGATTCTGATTCTCAGGCTAGCTCTGGAGATATCCTCAGAAAGTCACACGCGCGTTTCAGAGTTTGAAAACATCGGTTATATTTTATGGCTTCTAACCAATTTATGAAGCATTAGTCAAATGTGTATTGATCATTAAATAGAACCAATGAACCCTTTATAAAGACCAAATACAAAGTGGTAATTGTTATTTGAGTAACTTTGTGTAACCAGCGTCTGCAGATTCCAGGCTGAATTCAATCCACCATCAGTTTAAACCCAACCTTCAGTTCAGGTCATCCAACATGTTTTGACTCTACAAACAGATGCTGGTCAGTTGCACACAAATATTGTTCAAGAAAATCCCTGGCCCTGTGGTTCCTGAACTAATACTCTAAGTTATGTTCAAGTTCCCAGTGGACCACTATGGGACCCTAATATGTCCCAGTTCATTGGTAAACAGTTACACTTCATTAGCTCTCCAGCTCTGAAGCTACGACGTCTGAGTGTTTTGAACTTGGATTAACTTCTGGAACAAAGCTAAGTTATCTAGCTGGCTAGTGTCAGTGAGTACATTATACTACAACAAACAGAGACGTACTTGACTTGCAAAATGATCTTTGAATTGACAAACATATGTTTTCATGCCACAATTCAAACGCAATCTAAAAATGATTGTTCTTTGACGAGTTGCCATAACTACCGCACATATGTTCTTAAAAATAATATCCCATGAAGGAACGCCAGAAAGGGGAGGGATGCCTCTCTATGGAGACTAAATTAAATCATAGTTTTTGGAATATTCAGATCAAAGCTAAACTTGAATTCATCCAACAAGGCTCAACTTCACCTCACCGTCACGGCAACCGTCTGAGGCCTTCTTATTGGATGATTCTTTCATAAATGCCTTCTGGGAGTTGTTTTCTAAACTAGTTGTGGCTTTACATCCTTGTTGTCCTAAAGTAGGTACTGCCCCTGTGTTTTCAGTCTTTTTCTTGCTTTGATTAACACAGTGCACTGATGGTAAATTGAACATACATTTGGTACATCCTCCTACACGTGTGCCTTTTTATACAGAACCCAGGGATTACAGGGAAGAAAAAAGCAAATCAAAAAAGCGCTCCAGCATGTAGAGGTGAAGCAGAGCCTGAAGCTGCGTCTTAAGTCCACAGACCCCACCTTCCTGTTTGACTAAACAGTGAATTATCTGTGGCGTAATGAAAGGACATCTGTCAGTCAGACAGATGCTAACCACACCTGGAGAAACTCGCCACTGCAGGAGACAATAACATGCTGTAAGATCATATTTTTAGTGGAATATACGTTGTTTGGCTGTGGTGAAGAGCGAAAACATAACAAATAGGTCAAATATTGTAGACCCACTAATGCCTGCAGGGGCGGATTATCTCCAAGCTGACTTTCATTAAATATAGCAGCAACAGTGACCTTTAGTGTTGTTTTCCCCCACGTAATATTCAGACGATTCTTCAGTTACACTTGCAGTGAGACCTCTGTGATCAGATGTGTCAACATTTCATAATTCATCTGATTTAATATGAAATCTGGCCTCAGCTCTGAGTTCACATGCTGGCAGAGTTTCAATAGACTAATACAGGCGGTGTCCTCAGTACACGCCACCATGGAGGTTTGAAAATGTATTCAAACATTTTAAATTATCTGCATTATGTTTTAAATGTCTGCAAGTTAAGTAGTCCCGTATTTATCAAGCGTCTCTTCAAAGTCGTGCAACAATCTTTGTGTGAGGGTTTTTGTGTTTGGGCAAATTGACCAATACCCAAGAATGCATATGCAATATTATAATGTGAAAATAGATGCATAGCTTTGCCACAACCATTTACATAGTAAGCTGTAACACAGTCCCATACCCAAAATAAATACATACAGGAAGTTTGACTCTGAGCTGTGGGACATGTTTAGTGTATATCTTGCAGTATTTCACATACAGTGATAATGATGGAGAACATTAAATGTTATGTCCAATTCCTGTTAGAACTAAATACCTTGTCAACATAGAGTAAGTATAAATCAATAAAAAATACTTTGTATGACATTTGGCAATGTAAGAGTTACCAAAGTTTATTACTGCATGTTCTTTGTTATTACACTGCCCAATGTCGGTCACGCATATTAATACCAACGTATTAACCAAACTGAATCGTCTGAAAGCCTTCTTCTGGCGACTCCTGGGTTAGGAACTCTCTTAAATATCGGCAGACTTGGCAGTCTTGTTCTTTGCCTAAGAAGTTGCTAATATGCTTTTACTTGTAGTCCTAAAAGAAGGATTAAAGCGTGTCACTGAGATTTTGTTTCACTCTTCAGGATTGATTTCCTATAGTCAGAGGCTTGATAAATACGGGCTCAGATCTTCAAAATGTTCAAGATGGATGTTAAATATTCACATTGTAATTGATGTGCCTAAACATTGAAAAAAACTACCAGTGTAAAAAATATATACAATGCAAAATAGTCAAAGTATTATCTGAATATTAATCAACACAAATGAAAATCCTTATAAAAGATTCACTGAAGGGTCAACTGCAGAGCAGCTCCATACGACTGGGAGGCAACCTGCAGCATGGGCACAACAAATGAAAAAGCTAATAGCAGCACAAAGAAGTTATCGTAACTTAAATACATTTTTGACCAAAAACAAATGTTTCTGACCCGTATTCACCGTGACTCCCCGTCCCCAACAGACACACGAGCAAACAGAACAACAGAAACAGAGACAGACGGGCGGACATGCTGTAACTGACACATCACAATCTCCAATGAGAACTTCTGAACCAGTGGGTGACTGTGTGAGCTTTGGAGATCATTGCAGATTGTGAAGTTTTTATAAAGATGTGCGTACACCCTGTTCTAGACAAGCAATGCTTTATTAATGCTTTACTTCATCTCATCAGGTCCCTTTCTACTGGCTGATTCCTAGAAGGGGCCAGATTCAGCTCATTTCAGGATCATATTAGTGTTTAGAGTCTCTACTGTGACATGTCTCCATGCTCTAATGTTCAGAAAGCTCTATCTATTTCATACTGCCTGTGCTGCAGCACCTCTTTTCACCCTCTGTCTGAAACCAGAGCCCAGTACTTGAGCATAATCGTACATAAAGATTAGACTTATGTTATTAGTATTAATGTATTTGTAGAATTAGTGGTTGCTAACTTAGATTGTTTGACTCACGTAAACATTTCAATAACTTCACAGTGTTGTAAAGTCAGGAGATTGATAGATTTGTTATCAAACTAATCTGCTTCAGTATTCATTTTTTGACATTAAGCCTTCCAAAAACATTATTTTCACTGTGGTCCCAATCTAACTAAGCCCATTAAATCACATGGATTATTTAAATAACAATCAGATTCTTTAGAAACCAAAGCTTAAGATTATACGCAAACATAATGCTTTTATTTAAAAAATAATAAGAATTATATCAATTTAAATAATGATATCTGATTTATCAATATTAGTATCTGCCACAAAACCCAGTATCAGGTTTTAAAGGTCACATGTCATGGCCATTTCCACTGATCATAATTCCATTGTTGAGGTCTACTAGAATAGATTTACATTGTTCAATGTTCCAAACTCACATTGGTTTCTCATACAGCATCTCTGTAAAGTATGTGTATTCACTCTCCTAAACGCCTTGTTGGAGCTCCTGCTCCCCCCCCCCTCTCCCTGTGAGCCCAGTGTGCTCTGATTGGTCGGGACTTTACGAGGCTCGCTGCTCAGTGAGCTGGCTTACTGGTGTGGTTTCCTGGTCGGCGATACAGCGAGAACAAGCGAAACTCATCCTGAGCACACAAACACTCACAGCCGAAGTAGAAACAATAAGTGTGGCTTGATATTGAGTAAGAAAAAGGTTTATAACGCTGTGAGAATGGGTCTGGGTCTGCGGAGAGCATTTCTCCGCCATCCCAACTCGTCTATTACCAGCGTTCAGGGAGCTCTATGCAAGTCAATGGGAAATATTTTTGATAGTGACGCCAAGGGATCCTGGTGTGTGAGGAGCTCCGCGGATTGGTCCATTTTGGTTCCGGGAACCGCATGACGTCATGCGGTTCCCGGAAGAAACAAATGGAAAAATAAAAACAAGGAGTTCTGGGGCAGCATAGACAGGTCTTCTCTGTGTTAGAGTGTTACTCGCTACAGGGTGCACTTTGAGGGTTTGTGACTCTGCAGACCGTTTACATGCAGAAACACCTTCATAACACAAGGGGACGGGTAATAACCAGAAAAGCATGACATGGGACCTTTAAGAAGTTTTAACACTTCCCCAGACCAAACAAATCCTGGATTTCAGCTTTACTTTATAAGTCTCTGATCTCAACCTGCTGCTCACTGCATTAGATCCACACTCGTGATCCCACTCTGTCCGACTTTAAAATTAGATTGAAGTCTATTCTACTCTTGAGTTTCTTTAACTTGAGATCACAATTATGAGGCAGACCTCTGTGGGCTTGCTGGGAAGCCAGGGTGTACGACGGCTTTAAAAAACAAACACCAGTGACCTTCATCATCAGCAGCGACATTTTAAATCTTTACTTTACCCAACGACACGGTCAGAATGGAGCATGCTCTACGGTGGAGACAGCACGGGAAGAAGAGAGGGAGATGACAATTATCTGTTCAGTGAACCAATCAGCATTTACACAAAATCACCAGGACAACGAGGAGAGGAAATAAGGAAAGGAGACACTAACATCAGGGTAGGAGACTGATGACGTATTAATGTCATTGTTGTGGAAATGTAAATGTTGAGTCTGGTGATATTCTGTCGGCGTTGGTATGGGTGGAAGTATTTCAAAATCTAAGTGAATGTACTTTTATATCACAATATTGTAATGGTCTACAAATTACATTTCAAAGTGTTTTATAATACTATACTTCATCACATTTGATTATTTTTTGCATCACTTAAGGTTCAAACCAGTAAAACAAAAAATGAATGAATGTATGAGGTGTAAGGTACCTTAGAACAAAAATGTAGTTTCTTGTTTTAGGGTTAACAGTTTATATTAATGCTGGCGTAATATTTGAAAATCAAGCAGCATAACAATAAACATTGTTTGTATCATCTTTCCCTTCAAAAAGCTGACAGTGTCAAAATAAACTGCAGTGCAATAATCTTGTAATCGTGTAACAAGAGCTCTCCCTCATCTTGACTTTATAGTGTCACTCTTCTCCTCCATGTTTTCCTAATCGTGTTGCTTTGCACTGCGGCTGGATATGCAATATTGTAAAATCTTGCAAAAATCACAAGTCCCGTAATAATAGGTGCAATGATGGAAACCTCTACTGCTGGACGCATTTCTAACTTTGGTTTAACCTGGTCAGCTTGTGCACAGACTGGCAACTGTGAAAGATGCAGTCACAAACGTTACTGATGTGTACTTGACGGCTAAATGAAGGCCAATTTCAAAGATGGCCATAGGCTGCATCGTAGCTCTTTGGGCAATCTGAGCCACTTTCTGACATTGACCTTTACAAACAATGAATTTAAAAGTCATGCATTGTTATTGACAAACAATCATATGTCAATATTTTTCTTACATCCCTAATCACCAGACTCACACTTTAACGTATACATGTAAACATTAGTGTTTCCTACCCTGAGTGAGGCTAGTTAAAGACACAAAGTGTATAATACAACCTACTATAGAAGAAAAGAATACCTGTGATTATCATGAGAGAAGAGGTGAAGAGACAGACAGACAGACAGACAGACAGACAGACAGACAGACAGACAGACAGACAGACAGACAGACAGACAGACAGACAGACAGACAGACAGACAGACAGACAGACAGACAGACAGACAGACAGACAGACAGACACAACTTTAAGTCTTCATATTTACATATGCACATCTCTCATGAAAAGGAATGGGAGGAATTTCTGGGTTAATAGGAAAACGTTATTATTCTGAGTAACATGCTGACACATCACAGCAGGTCCTCACCACAAGGGGGCGCTGGAGTCTGTTTCATACTTAGACAGACAGAGAGACAGAGAGACAGAGAGAGAGACAGACAGACAGACAGACAGACAGACAGACAGGCAGGCCTACCTGTGGTGGGTGGGGGGGTGGGCGAGGAGGGGCATGTGGGAGGTGAACTGGCTCCAGAACCTAAAGAGAGAAAGAATTAAAAAAAACAAATTATTATATTTAGCAAAAATCTGAATAAAAAAAAAAGAAATTGCGTGCACAGATAAATGATATTAAGGTCACAGTGTGTCGACACTGAATGTAACTTTGTTTATAGAAAAACTACAAAGGATCCCTTCAATCTACAGATAAAGCTTTAACGTGACAGATCAAGAGACAGACAATGGATAACTATCCACATTTCAATCCATGACGAGGTTTGTGCAGACGGTAAACACCAATTATTACAAGGCTTAGGTCAATATTCTAATCTGATTGGTCAATTCAGACATTCAAGAGGTCTGTTATTTTTTTACAACAGGCGCTGCTAAGGAGAACAGAACGTGCTTAGGAGGATAAAGAGACTATGTGCAGTCATATCAATCCGCAGAAAGGAGTGCAGACAATTTAACGTCAGCTGTGGACAACAAACATTAGTTTCATCTGTCAGAAAACACTGTGGAATACTTTTGTTTATATTTGTGGAGAGCATGAAACTTTGGATTCTTAACTGTCCCCAGTCAAGAAAAGAAAAACAGTGCAAGGGAAGGAAAGAGAGTGCTGGACAGGGGCGGACTGGCCATCGGGACGAATCCCGGTGGGCCGGTACTGAAGTGGGCCGGTCGGACGATGTCGGCCGGCCGGTAACCGGCAGGGCTCGACATTAAATGGCCCGCTGGCCCGGAAGCACTATTTAGACACCCCGGGCCAGCATAACGTACTTTCCACTTGCCCGCTCGGGCCACTAAAAATATTGCTTTAAAAAAAATGGTCCTGTGGTATTGGTATTTTGACTAGCAATTTAGATCAATTGTTTCGTTTATCAACGCTACAACATAGCGTTCCGTGAGTCGGTTGTCGTTGTTGGGTGAAAAGCAAACAGCTGTTTGCTGCGGAGCGCAGCGCGAGCAGGCTCCTGTGAGCGGGAGCGTGCTCCTTCACTACAGACAATCGCGCCACCTAACCATTCGCCAAAATGTTTTTAATACCAGCGGTAACCGGCCAAGCGCCGGGCAAAAAACTATCTTCAAATAAAAGAAAGTCACCGGAGGAATTAAAGGAGAGTGACAGGGAGTATGAGAAGAAGAGGGAGAGAAAGTTTCAGCCAGCTTGATCGATGGAGTTGGCTGCAGTGACGCTTTTATAATCTATCGTTTAGATTTATGATTCGAAAATTATAAAAGTAGGGTAGACATGTGGAGATTATCCGGCTGAACAAAACGTGCATTTATCAAACAGGTTTGTTTTCCACAGACCTTATTTCCAGCTATTTTCCAAAACCCTGTGGAGAAATCCCATTGCTTTTTGTGGAGGGAACCAGCAGCTTACTTCCTGGTTTTAGGACGCGTCACTGGCTGCACCTCACAATATGATGCCAATATAAACAAGGTCTTCTGTCGGCTCTGTACATCAATGCCGACCTATGCTGACAAGTAAGTGAAGAGTAGACAATATAAAAAGGTATTGGCGAAATGTCCCAGCAGTTTAAGATAATGAAGGATCTAATCTAATACATAGCCATTACATTTCTAACTCCTAATGACAGGAAGGCAGAAAGTGCATTAGGCCTATACAAATAATAATACTCATAATAATAGCAGACATTTTTTAACAATGACCACAATATCATTATTTTAATAAAACAAATATGAACAATTGAGGAAAATTAGGAAGAACTGATTATTCAAATGTTGTAGTACAAGCATACTTGCCAACCTTGAGACCTCAGAAATCGGGAGCATTTCAAAAACAGGAAAGGAGTGAGCAGAGGGTAGAGTTGTCGCTTCTTGTTCTGTTTTCTGTGACTAAAGAGACGCGCTACCATGGAAACCAAACAATGGTGTAGCTGTATTAAAGTCCGAGTGGAAACAGTCCTGAGTAAATCTGATTGTGTCAGAAATCGGGAGAAATGCGGGAGAAATATGACCCCGGGAGGAAACCGGGAGAGGGCAATGAAATCGGAAGTCTCCCGCGAAAATCAGGAGGGTTGGCAAGTATGAGTACAAGTAGTAATGTAGTTAGTGCATAAATTACTATTAACAAATGTGTTCATTTTGTTCATTATTAGTCGATTTTTTTTGGACGAATGCTCCGGGCCAGTGGTTACAATGGTGGAGCCAGTGATAATACAAGTCCATTTTACCCTTAATGTCAACCTCTGCGGTAAGTCACTAGCACCCCCCCCCCTATTAATTTTTTAATTAATAAAAGCATTTTAAAATCAATATTTTGAATCAAGTTGTTGGCTTATTTAGTATGACGTCGTGCGAACATTTGTGTCCACTAAAGGACATCCAAGCACCTTAAAAACATAAAACATAAATTGAGTATTTGTTGAGTTCATTAACAGCAGTGATCTACCAGAGTTATTGTTGTTTCTGACAGAGACGTCTTCTTCATTTTCAAAAGCCGACTGTCGTGACTTCTGCAAATAAGAAAAAAAAAAACATTACATTTCACTTTGCATGAAACATCACTAACAAGCACCATTTCCACTTCCCCAAAGTACAACCACTAAACTCAAACATAAAATATAAATTTGTAATGTCTAAAGTTGAAACAGGTTCCTGTAGGTTTCTGAAAAAAGAAAACAACATATCCCATGGTTCTTAGCACCAGAGTCACTGTAAAGATTATTTGTAGCTGTTGTATTGTTTGTGTGGATGGTCAGATGGTATTCTGTTGTGCAGTTGGTGCTACATTTTGTTGCCTACCTTCCTCGCCAGAATCTTCCTCCTCTTCTTCTCCTCCTCTGAGCCGTGGTGAGACTTCGCTCGGGTCAGCCTTCTGTGTTGGTGGCACTTCAAATACAAATATGACAACATTATTGAGGGCCACATACAGAAAAGCATACAAAGGCCTGGGCCCCTCACTAGAGCTGAGGTGTATTAACTCATAAGTGAAGTTATGAGTTAGCAAAATCAATCAAACGTTGGTACATTATGCTTGATACTTAAATCTGCTTTGATGAATACAAACAGCCTACATCACAGCTCTCCGTAGGGTTTCACTTATTCATTATAATGAGTAGTGTACCTTACTGTCCCAAATGTGCACAATGTAGCGACTGCTTTTCGTCTTTTGTTTACCTAGTTGTGTTCTTTGTATTTTACATGTCTGTGTTATGTGTACAAATGTGTAACGTTGCTGCCTTCTTGGCCAGGTCAGCATTGCACATGAGATTTTATCTCAATGCTTTTATCTGGTTAAATAAAAAACATTTTTAAATTTAAAAGTGTAGGCAGCTAAGCTAAGATTTGTTCTCTTATTAAGTGGGCTAATTAACACATGAACACTACTGTGTAATATATGTTTAGAAATGTATTTAAGGAGTACAATATAAGAAAAGATTACTTTTTGAATTTGCTGAGGGCCAATTAGAAATAGACAACAGGCTGCATTTGGCCCTTGGGCCGTAGTTTGGACACCCGTGGTGAGGACAAACAATCGTTTAGGAAGGACTGGCCATATTTTGTTTTATAAAAGGAACATAAAGATGGTCACTATGTCAATATAGTACACATTATTTTTGGAATTAAATATTCTGAAGGAAACCTTGTATACTTGTATGCATGGACAAGTTCTGAGAAATGATATCAGTTTATTTTTAGGAGCAGGGGTAACAATCCTTATGTGTCCGAATGCAATTTGACTTTAGAAAATATGAAATGGCTGCATGAAGTCACTTTGTATTTTTTACATAGAAAATGTTCCACTAGCTATAACAGGAAGTTCGTCTTGAAATAATCCTCATTAGTGTCAGTAGAGTTTTTGTTTTTGCAACATGAAAAGGTTGTGGGAAATGATATTGCAATGTTTTTCCAAAGTCTTTAATGTCACATGAGCCCTCAGGCATCGTTCCCACCTCATCACCGATTTATTTAAAATATAGAGACATGAAGGACACGACCTCCAAAATGTCTCCAGTGAAGCTGCATAGCCGTATAAAGGGAGCAGAGGGGAAATAAATAAACAAATGAATGAGAGACGAACCACTCTCTGCTCCTCCTGCAGCCTCCTCTCCAGACTCTCCTTCGCCGTCTTCAGCGCCTCCTTTAGCCTGCTGGGAACCTGCAGGAGAGGAGGGGGGGGTCAGAGATCATCTTCATCTTTGTTGTTTTAATCACAGGAAATATTGATCTCTATTTTTTATTTATTTGCTTAGAACGAAAGGGAAAAAAAGGAAAAAAAACAAGATAAGGCGAGAAAACTATGCTTACATGATTTAGTAGAAGGTTAAAAAAGCAAAAAACGAACCAGAAGATAATAATAAATAAAATAAAACAAATAGATTAAAAAAGACAGAAAAAAGTTATATATATATATATATATAAATAAATATTAAAACACCAGGTTGCTTAAGCATTTCTTATCTGCAAACCTTGAAACCTGAGGGAGAGCTGGCCATGTTTTGTTTTATAAAGAAAGATGAAGTTGATGTTTAGTGATATCTGAATACATTTGGTTATGAAATAAATCCAATATCCTGAAGGAAACTTGTGTATGCATGGACGAACTCTCAGAGAGATCAAACTGAGACCCTCACCTTGATCTGGAGTTTGTCTGAGTGTTGGAGCTGGACGTCACTGAACAGCCTGCAAAACATAAAAACTGTGACTCAAAAGCAACCAAAAGGAAAATATGATACGGTTCCTTTTCATTTCATAGTACACATTCCAGATATGTGTTTGTCTTGAAGAGACCCTATCTGGCTTTTAGGGTTTTCCCTTTCCTGTAGTGTGTTATAAAGGTTTGTGTGCATGTAAATGGTCTGCAAAGGCTACATTCCCTGTGTTGGATCAAGATGTTGTCAGACTGTCATTTACACTGATACCAACTTGTTTCCCGAGCAGATCTGTAAACATGTAGTTGATTCATGTAAATAAAATAGGCTGACAGACTGTATGTGTGTTATTGCTCAACATGTGAGTAGACTGACAACATGTGGACTCACGGTGTCTGCATGAGCGCCGACACTGTTGGCATCCCGCTCTTACAGGCCTCTGCGGACAAAATGGACTGCAGCACTGACACTGAACACACACACACACACAGAAAAGAAACAAAGCACAATAGTTCAATGGGGCATTGGAGTAAACTATGGTTCAGGTTTAAATGTCAGGAGGTACACATTGACATGTGACAGCATCTGTGTGTGTGTGTGTGTGTGTGTGTGTGTTTAAATATACTCACCCACAGCAGTGTAGGGGACATCGAGGTATTGTTCGACGGGGACGCTGTCCGGCGGTCGGCCGTACGTCATCTCGTAGAGTAAATGTCCAAAGCAGAAGACGTCGATGCTCTCTGTGGTCTGCAGACGACACACACAAACACACTAAGTATGATGCTACATTACAGGATCACTTGGCCTATGTAGATTTGTACCATGTTGTTCATAGAAAAGCGGGCTCATTTATCAATATTTCTTTCCTCTCCATTTATCACCTTCAAATATATATATAATATTTTTTTTTTAAATCGTGTCCATTTTTCAGACAATAAAAGAATATACTGGCTAATAATCATCTAATTAAATGAACAATTACAAGCTAAATGAAGGAGAGATTTTGTATGTGTGTTACTTTGATGGGAATGGTTTTATGTTATGTAATCCGATAAGAAAAAAGCAGAGTAGGTTGTTTTTTTTTACTACACAAAAAAATGATGGAATACTCTTGCAAAAGCTATTACAGATGAAGTTAAAAACCTTTACTTAATTAATACCAACATGCTCTTTACTTATTCTCCAATTGTTTTTAGTTTTCATGGTCTCTGTTTTGAATCATCTACTGTCTTGTCATTGCCTAATATTATTGTTTGTTAAATGTATTGCATTTGAATTGTCTTTGCTCTTATTACTATTATTAATAAGGATAGGTTTCTAAAACAAAAATCCCCATGTATTAGAATTGGTCAATATTTAGGTACATTGATCTTCCTGAGCTGGATGAAGGCCGGTCGCAGCGCTGAGGGAACTCCCAGCATGCCGTTCTCCACATCCATCAGTCGACACACACCGTCATCCACAATTACGTTGGACGCGTGCAGGTGTCCGAAAAACAGGCCGCCATCGTGGAGGAGCTTCAGACCCTGACACACAAACACAGTTACTATTTAATAATGAAAAACCCTTTTGTGTGTGTGTGTGTGTGTGTGTGTGTGTGTGTGTGTGTGTGTGTGTGTGTGTGTGTGTGTGTGTGTGTGTGTGTGTGTGTGTGTGTGTGTGTGAGAGAGTGTACCTCGAGGATCTGACGGCCGTACAGTTTGATGTGCTGCAGTTCCAGACCCTGACTCTTCTTGGGGTTGCAGTACTTCTTCAGGTAGCTCTCTCTGGGCTTCGCCTGCACACAGAGGGTCAACAGTTCTCATTTTCCACCAGCCAACACAGCTGGGACTACTTTTTTGTACATTAGTTACAAGGTACTGTTCAGATTGTTGATAAAAAACATTAAAGCCTCTGGCTGCCCTATTTGAGGTAATAGGAAAGGAGATGCCTTTTAACTGCAGAACGGCGGCTATCTCTGTCTTTTGCTCTCCTCTTAGCTCGTCGAGCCATCCTGCTTAGATGGACAGACAGTTTCCCGCCCACTCATCTACAGTGGTTGACAGATGTTATGTCCTGTATGAAACTTGAAAAGATCAGATACTCACTTCTATACTCAAACAGCACATTTTGGTTTAGCTTAAGTGCAACATATGTATGTATATATGTGTATGTATGTATGTATGTATGTATATATGTGTATGTATACAGCAAATGTGTATGCGTACTGTAGGTTGCGTGTGTGTATATGCATTTGTTTGACATGCATATATACTCATCCAACAATATGTCTGGCATATATTCGTGTGTATAAGGATCACTGGCAGTGATAGGGGATTACTTTAGTCGTTGTTATTGTTTGTTTGTGTGTTTCTTGTTTTGTTTTGTATTTTGTACATACAATCAGCACAGACCAATCGCTCATTTGCATTGGCATATTATGTTTACCATTACTATATGACAAACACTGTTTATTGATTGTCGAAACTAAATAAAAAGATTTTTGATTTGAAAAAAAATAATAAAGCAACTCATAAATTGTGCAGGATTCAACATGATGGTATTTTTTTTACACAAGTCAGTAAGAGAGCTACTTGGCCAAATGTAATTATTACTTGACAAAAAGTTTTTATATATTTATTCATAGTGGTAATAAAATCAAAACAAAGACAGTTTTGCTGCCGCATCAGCAACTCTGAACAGAGATAAGGAAGTGAGATAGTTACCTCCATAGCTACTTACAACATTAGCTCTTCCATGTGAGGTGATTTACTTTAAAATGTCACTTGCCTCAGAACAGTGGGATAGCCTTTTTAATTAGCATTTCTTGTTATGGATAAAGTAACCAGGCAGTACTTTAAGTAGTGCAATTATCCCCACCTGCAACATATTGATGCAGCCACAAATTATAAACCACAAGTATGACACAAATTACTTTCAAGCGTTTCATTCTGCATAATGAGTACTTTTAAGTATCTACTTATGCTACTTTTTCTACACTGTGGAATTGCTACTATATTTAATTTATTTAAATGTTCATTAGTATAGAAACAGGTTTGTAGCATAATGCCACACATCACACATTTAGAGCCCACGCTAATTTGCAATTCCCATCACTACACTTCAGTAAAAGCTCTGAGTACTTCTTCAAACCCTGCAGGAGAAGAAATGTAGTTTGAACAAAAACTGTCAACATTGTGTTTGGTGTGTCGTCTAGTTTTACAGAGTTATTAAATTAGATCACTATTGTATTAGGTTAGAGGCCAAAACTAATATCCAGATATCTCCAAACCACATCTGTATATCTCTGAGCCGACAGTCAGATGCTTCACACACACACACCATGTATCAGAGATGTTCACAAGTCTTTTTTTGCAAGTCCAAGTCAAGTCTCAAGTCTTTGGTCACGAGTCCAAGTCAAGTCTCAAGTCTTTGTGGGGTGAGACTTGATCAAGTCTCAAGTCTTTGGTCACGAGTCCAAGTCAAGTCTCAAGTCTTTGTGGGGTGAGACTTGATCAAGTCTCAAGTCTTTGGTCACGAGTCCAAGTCAAGTCTCAAGTCTCTAAAAAATAAAAGTCTCATGTCTCTTCTGGTTGTAATAAGCCTTCTATTGTCTGCTGCTATCCAGTCTGTTAAGAATACTGCACAGCTATATCTAAGACATTCAAAGCATTTACTGTATTATTATCACTCCTATATCTATTAGCATACAGTATCAGTACTGATTAGTTGTTTGTTATATGATCACTTTAAACAGGCTATTGCAATGCAATATGAGGAAAAACATCACAGTTTAGCTAAATGCAAACAACTTATAAGCAAAACACTTCAGAATCAGAAATCAGTATCACAAATACTTTATTAATCCCCCGCAGGGAAACTGTGTTAAAAGTACTTAAAAGTAAACATTTGTTCTGTGCCATTTGCAACTAAAAAACTATTGCTGCAATATTATCTGAAATATACTGAACTGGTGATATTAAAACATGACCTGTTCCAAAAGAGATATCTACCATTAACACCATTTACCAGCCAAATGCTGGTAAATCATGCAAGTGGCTGGTACTGTATGTTGCACGCACCAGCCAAAAATAACAATGGCAATATATTGAGTGGCTGGTAACATTTCAACATTCACTAGGCTAGCCATTTGGCCAGTGGACAAAAATGTTAAAATTTGACCTCTGCAACCGTATTGTTTAATTACACTGTGTCTCTAATGACATCTTTTAAGTCTACTATAAATAAACATATTCCTCTATCCTCTCACTCAAACCCAGTGTAATGGTAACCTGATAAACCTGTAACATTAACGTTACGTGGTCAACAATAAACCTGGCTGTAACCTGCCTATAAACCGACAGATGTATTTATGTATGTAACTATGTATTTTTCTACGTTTAACGTTAGCCAGTAGATGGTGGCAGCGGAACGTAATGATTAACGTTAAGAGTTGGATGTCAACGCCACTCAACGCAAACAAGTGTGACAAGCAAACATTCACTCATCTTTTCAAATATTCAGTTACAAAGCTAGTAGCAAGCTAAGTTAACATTACATAGCTGATGCTGAGCTAAACATGTTTGCTAACCGTCCATATGCGTTAATGTGACTGACCTCTCCGGGTGAGTTTTCAAGTGCCTGATGAAATGTGACGTTGTTGCACCAGCATCCTTGATTTTAATATTGCACTTTGCAGTGTGCGCTCCTTTTGTTGGTGCCGCCGGCGTTTTGTTCGAAGTTTTTATAGTTGAACCTAATTACAAGCGGTACAGCTGCAGGTGTGCCGCCGGTCGCCATGGTGTTACCATGATGTTAATGTTAATGTTAAAGGTGGGGTAGGTAACTTTGAGAAACCGGCTCGAGATACACTTTTTGTTATATTCCATGGAATGCTCTTAACATCCCGATAGCCGGCCCGGCTAAAGTAACTGGATGGCCTACCTGCCTGTCAGCCTCTCATCGGGGCACAAACTGATCTCGTGCCCTCATTGGTCATGTGCGCGTTCGTGTGTGTTGGAGGAGGGGCTCTGTGAGGAAGTGGCAGATTTTCTCCGGTTGTGTATTTTCAAATTCTAGCGATCTCGAGCCGGTTTCTCAAACTTACCTACCCCACCTTTAATACGCCAAAAATAGAAAACACAATGATTGTTCACGAGTCCCAAAACACGAGTCCAAGTCGAGTCCGAAGTCTTTTGAGCAGGAGTCCAAGTCAAGTCTGAAGTCTCTGTGTGTGCGACTTAAGTGCGACTCGAGTCCGAGTCACAAACTCGAGTCCCCATCTCTGCCATGTATACATCACTTCAGGGGACATTACATTGACTTACATGCATTTCCTGGAGACTTATCCAAATCTTAACCAACACATGCCTAACCCTAACCCTTACCCATAACCTTACCCTAACCCTAATCCTAAACCTAACCAAGTCTTCACCCTAAAATTAATGATTCCCCTCATGGGGACCTCCAATTTGTCCCCATAAGGGAGGCGATTCCCCACACATGACTGTAAACAGATGTAGGTCCCCACAAGTATAGTAATGCTAGGACACACACACACACACCTTGCAGATGTGGTCTCTCAGGGAGCCTCTCTCACTGAACGGCCGGATGAGCAGAGCTGAGGACTCGCTGGTGCTGGAGAACAGCAGTGGACAGAGGTATGGGACCTGCAGCGGGGGAGAAGATTATTTATAGCAGCTATTTAAGTAGAAACAAATCATCACTGGATTTATTAAAATCTAAATAGTATCATTTTCTATTACTAGCTAGGACTGTCTTCAGTATTTAATCATTTTTAATATAATTTAAAGATAATCTTTGTCAAATTTGCAGGATGGTGATGCATGTTAATGACCTTGTAATGTAACAACATATTGGCTCATTTTTGTTGTTATTGCAAATTCAGAAACACATTTTACTCTTCTATCGCATATTAATGTTTGCTTATTATGCCAAAATATAAAGCACTTGAAAGAAAGTCAGATTATGGTCTTCAGTTCTGTGTGTTGTGAAGTTACTGTGTTTGATGTTCACGTACCGAGAGGCTGGTCAGCAGCTTCATGGCTGACTGCAGGTCTTTGTCAGAGAGGAACTTATCAGGACCCAGGTCCACCTACCACACACACACACACACACACACACACACACACACACACACACACACACACACACACACACACACACACACACACACACACACACACACACACACACACACACACACACACACACACACACACACACACACACACACACACACACACACACACACACACACACACACACACAACACACACACACACAACACACACACCACACACACACACACACACACACACACACACACACACACACACACACACACACACACACACACACACACACACACACACACACACACACACACACACACACACACACACACACACACACACACACACACACACACACACACACACACACACACACACACACACACACACACACACACACACACACACACACACACACACACACACACACACACACACACACACACACACACACACACACACACACACACACACACACACACACACACACACACACACACACACACACACACACACACCACACACACAACACACACACACACACACACACACACACACACACACACACAAGGTTATTAGTTATTCTGGATTTTTATGTTTTATTCCGATTTCCTTCTAAAAGCAAATGTAGTTTAAGCCATGTACTGTTTAATAAATCAGATTCAATCCTTAAGTGCATTAAAAGGCCCTGAAGGAATTCCTTTAAATCTGTTTCCTTTAAAACATTTTCAGTAAAAACTAAAACAGTCACTTCTAACCAGACTGTTTACAGACTGCATGATATCTGTTGCTTCTGACTGAAACTACACATCACTTAATAACATTTTATTGAGTTTAAATCAGCATAAATTCAATCTTCTGGACTGTGGGAAATCTTTGAGTATGTGATACATGGAAGTGAAAGAGGAACACTCTTCTTTCTCCCTCGAAAGAGAAAGACAAGTAAGAATATATATAGTAAAACTTTCCACGTGTTATTTGTTCTCTGAACTCACGGCTTCCTTAAACGCTTTTCTATTACACATGTCAGATTTTTGCAGACAGACGGACCACAACATGAAGAGATCACCAGACTGCAAGCAGTAGGAAGTTGGGATTTTACAATAGTTGGAGAAAAAGGCGGCATAATCTGGTTCAAAATACAATAAATATCATCCAAATAAACAAAACTTAAAATTTGATATAAAAAATAAATATTTCCAAAAATAAAAACTTTATATACACCCAGTGCATAAAGGCATGCATTACAAAATGATGGGGCATGTTATTACACGTGTTTGGAACTTCATAAACATTTAAAAAATAACTCGGATGATCTAAATTCATTTTGTAAAGACCCAGATAAAACCTCATGTTGCACTTATATTACATTTCTGGCTAGATATATGTAGTATGTATACAAATGTGGGTTTAATCAGTGAATTCGATCAATGAAGATTAAAGTCAAAAGGAGACCAAGGTGTCACATGATTTGATTCCTGTCACTCACCCAGCTCAGCAGATACCGCTCTTTGGGCTGCTCTTTGTTTTTGATTAAAAAGTATTTCTTCCTGATCCTCCATCCTGAAAAACAATCAGCATGTCACTCAACTCATCAAGTATGAAAACAACTCCTCCTCATCCAAGCATTACGGCACATCATCAAATAAATGCATTCTTCAAAATGTACTGGAAACTTTCTATGTGCTGTATTATACTTTTATTTGTATTTCAGGATCATTGTGAGGGCTCAATGAAACTCATCTGGAATGGAGAGTAAACAACAGTTCAAAATGTGATTTTAAATCAGTACAGAGAGTGAAACAGTCATTAGTAAATAAAATGGCTCTTCTCCTGTATGAAGTCTGTTTACTGTTAAAGGGTTAAAGGGGACAAAACTTGACATACATAATGCAGGCTTTTTTCTAAACCGGGTAACAGGGGTTATGCACCCTGTTACTTTCGGCTTGCCCCCTCATACCAAAATGCTGATTCTCGCCGTGAAAGTGATGCCAGAAAACAAAATGTTGGTTAGCCAAAAACTGTATAATTACTCTGAAAATATGAAAATCGTCAGACAGCATAGATAGCTTTGTTTTTACGGAGCTCCGATCTTGCGTTGTTGTTTACGTCCGCAGCGTAAACGGTGTTTCCCTCATCGACACAGTATTGAACCTCGTTACTATATCTTTCTAGAAAAACCCCTGCATAACGTATACATCAAGTAGACCTGAAACACTTCGGCAATTGTTGGTTAGTCCATCAAAAGAAAAGATAATAACTATTTTAATAATTCATCAAAAACTAGTTCCAGCTCCTAAATGTGAGGATCTGCTTCTTTTCCTGTTATCGTTCAAAGTAAACTACATATATTTAGCTTAGAACTGTTACACAAAAAAAGCAGTTTGATCATCTTGGGATTTAAAGTAAACTTAGTATTTCTGTATACATCTTTTCAATCAAGCCATTGTTCACTATTCTTTAAGTTCCTATACAATCAATTAAACATCATTATAATAGTAAAAAGAATCAAGTATCAGCCTTTTAACGCAAATATGAATACAATGATAACAAAGCAAGCATCAGCATGTGGAACCTGCGGTTAGCATTAGCACCACAACCGGTTTTAATGTTAAAAAGATGACATTAGTCCCATTCTTACCGTTGTCTTTGAGCGGCTCTAGAACCTCCCACTTTGGGTCCGACCTGAAGAACATGGAGACCTGCTGCAGGGCGATCTCTGACACACAGAGAGAGAACACTTACATTAGCTTTAGAAAATAGAAAGGTGTTTCCTGGTGATTGATAACAATGACTGGTCCGACTGTCTTTGCCTTGTTATTATGTCCCGAAAGCCAACATCTTTGAACAAATCATATTAAAATATAAACATTTTATTATTCATAATTTATTTATGAGTCTAGAAAAAGCTTTATTCACATATGGTCCCTTTAATCACTTCTGCTGGTTAAACCTGATCAATTACTACATTAATTAGTATTTTTAAATGTTAAATCTAATCTGAAAAGCAAGTCATTATATTAAACTTAATGAGGTAAATGTAGTTGGCTAATAAGTACAACATTACATGTGTAGAATAAAGCAACATTAATGTACCTAAACGTGTACTTAAGTAAAGTACTTGATATTACTGTCCACCTCTGAATAAGAAGATAAGAAACAAACCTGTGTAGTTGGCAGAATAGTTGTTTGGGTCCAGAAACCTCTTTACAGTCAAGGAGCAGGAAAGCATGGGATGCTGGGTAATGGAGTCCAGAAAGGCCTGCAGTCCTCTCTGCCTCTCTGCTATGAACTCCCTGTCCATGTTTCCCAATTAACTTCTTTGGAGGCAGAGGGAGACTGATGCCACAAACCTGCAGAGAAAGATGGAGAGGCGCGTTTTCTTATCAACATGAAACATCTTTTGTGTTATCCACTATAGACTGTTTGTGTACGTTGAAGCAGACGACATCAGGGTTCACTCAGTTCTGCTTGTTGACTGAGGATCAGGGTCAGTTTGAGACCCCGAAAGGAAATGAGCAGGAGAAACCTCAGCAGAAAAACTGCTGCTAACTTCCTTTTATCCAATAATCTTTTGACCTGAAGAGAAGACAAGTCACAACCGGGATAACCTGCCACACTACATACGTAGAGCCAACTGTTTGTCAGGCTTGTGGGTAATCTTTACACAACAGCAAAGTCTGAAACATGTTGTAACACACCGCCATGTAGCGTTTCCAAACAGGAAACATGTGTGTGTGTGTGTGTGTGTGTGTGTGTGTGTGTGTGTGTGTGTGTGTGTGTGTGTGTGTATTCCTTTCAATGATAATGAGATAAATTATGTAAAATATATCATTCCTTCCAATATCCTCAATCATATTGCAATTGCAATATCAGGTAAACTTTAAAGGGGAGATCTTATCCTCATTTTCTTTCAATGTTTACCCTCTGTCTGAAACCAGAGCCCAGTCTGTTCTTATTGGTTAGCTACCCGGCTCTGTTGTGATTGGTCAACGGCTTACAGATGGGGGGAGTGTAGGAGAGAAACTCCTTCTGGAGGGAACCCATGGATTTTAGCCTTTGCAGACTATTTAGATTTACAAAAACATATATAACACACCACAGGAAAGGGGAAGCCCCCAATAGCATAGCAGGGCCCCTCTTAAGATGTTAAACTCACCATCAGGTTGCTGTTAAGAACATCAAAGTCACTGTAGCGCCGAATAACCTGCAACACACACACACACACATCAGTCCATTCATCATTTGATGGTGTTATGATTAAACAAGGACAGTATTGAAGGTTCATTTTACTGCCAAACAAATTCCCTAATTGGCTTTTTACCAATGATTTTCAATGACTTCTCCATGACCTTTACCTAATTTTCCATGACCAAAAGAATGACTCTTTCTCAGCGGTACCACTGAAAAGGGTTTATTTTAACATGGAACAGGAAAATAAGGTCTGCATATGAAACATGTTGTGCCTATCTAAAACAAATCAAATAGGCTTACTAGCTTCTACACGCTGAAGCAACTCAAATCTCTCACCAGCAAAATACCTCATCAGCTAAATGTCATTTTACATTTCATTACTATAAGATACAGTATGTATTATTATTATAGTATTACTATTTCGCCGATTAGATAAAATATAAATTATATTTGGTGCAACTTTAGTTACATTTCCATGACTTTTCCAAAACTTTAGGAAAAATATTGTTTTCCATAACTTTTCCAGGGCCTGGAATTAGCATTTTGAATTTCCATGACTTTTCCAGATTTGTAATGACCGTAAGAACCCTGTTTTCAGAGTGATGATATTCACTCCCAGGTGATTGTAATTTACCTGCCAGCTGTTCTCTGCAGACACGCCCCTCTGGACCCTGACGATGTACTCCTGAGAGAAGAGAGAAAATATAGTACTTTATTGTAAGATAAAACAATTGAACTATCAGTAGAAATATACGTTTGTGAAACACTGGGCGAAGGATAGAGGTGAAAAATGTGAAATAAACCTTGACATTTCAAGCAGCTGTGTCTGTGTGTCTCTGACATTCAGCAAACATTTTAAAAGGTAATTCAAGAAAATAAAAGTGATATTTTAGTGAGAGGGAATATTTCATTTTAATATTAAAACAAGGATTTAATTTATGTGAAAAATATACACATTATTATTATCAAAGAAAGGAAGTTTTATGATGGAATTTAGGATCGTTTTAAGTGATAACATTACACATACACAGTTCAGTCAGTGTTTAAATAAGAATGACTTCATAAAGTAACTATATATAACTCGGTATAAAAAACTAAGTTGTAGTATTATTAACAAAAATTGTCATTAAGATATATACAATTCTAACGACGCAAAAAGATGAAGTTGAAATATGTAAGTAAGTCTTTATCATTAGATTAAGGTCATGATTTTATGATGAATCGACTCATAGTTTCAACAGGTCACAAGCACAGAAAATGCCACGTAGATCAAACAGGTTTTAGATCATGGGTGTGTTACTTTGTTTCATTTCCAAATAAACGCTTTACATAACATAGTGCAGGGGAGAATCTGAGGAGCTTCAGTATGAGAACAACAACCATGGTATTAGTCTGTTATTCTTCTTTAATCTGATCCTTTGTACAGTTCATTTCCTGCTCTGAGGTGACATGTGAGCAGCTTCACAAATCAGGCTTTGTAATGTGACTTTAAACAATCATGACAAAAACGGTTTTTCCAGCATGACAGTGTCTATTATAGGCCATCAAAACCATTTCTTTATCTTTTAATAGACTTTGGTTGAACGAGATTAGTCTCACTGAGATCAAGTAACTCTTTTATAAAGACAACCTGGCTCAAAGATAGCAGCAACCATGAGTTTCAACAACAAAAAATGCATTAAAATCAAAAATGATCAGGGAAAGCATTTCAGCCAGCATACTCAATGGATATCACCATTTCACTTTTCTGATGTCTTTCCAAGTCTTTCACATATCTTTTGTTAAATGCAGAAGATATGTGCCACTGCCTTTTACTCAATCAAATAATCCTCCATATCTTACCCTGCACTGCAACTTTGTATTCATTATGTTATTTGTGGCTTTTTTATGTATGTAAAATGGGACCCAAGTACACACCTTCCGGCGCAAACTGAAAACTCATCTCTTTCGACTCCACTTCGAGCGATAGAACTATTAACAAAGCACTTTATATACTAATAAAGGACTGGCTTATCTAAAGCCAGTTGAGTAGCACTTGAAATGTTTGGCTCTATGAAACCTGATGTACTTATATGATTCTGTTTTCTTCAAGGTTGTGTCTTCCTGGTCGAACGCACTTATTGTAAGTCGCTTTGGATAAAAGCGTCAGCTAAATGCAATGTAATGTAATGTTTTTACAGGTACCGGTATTTGAGACGTTGTTTCATAATGCTTTTCTGTTACACTTTATCTTAATGCTTTTATTGTGTTTGTATGTAAAGCACATTGAATTGCCTCATTGAAATGTGCTACATAAATAAACCAGCCTTGTCTTGCCGATATGAACTAAAATCCCTTATGCAAAGTACTTTGAATTGTTTTTTTTTTTTAATAGTGCAGTTATAATAAACCTGCCTTCTTGGTATCCTCATAACTCTCCACTCGTGAGTCTGTAAGGCTAACCTTTAATCTGCAATCATCTTGGGCGTGCGGAAGCCATTAAAAACAAAAATATTTAAAAAATAGGGATGCTGCAATACGCTGGAACATGATTCAGCATCTGACTTTATACAAAATATTGGGTGACATTTACAAAGCTCTTTGTGACAAATTACCTAATATCTTCTAGGTCTTTTTAACTATCAATCAAATTCAAAGTTAATTAGCTTCCAAAAATAGTTGGCCTTTGAAATTAATCATGTTAATACTGAGATGGGGAAACGCGCTTTAATACTATACCATACACAATTGAAACAATCTGCAAAAGCTTGTTAAATTAGACGAGCTAATCCCGTTAAACCAATTTGAATCCCGTTTGACTGACAGAGCAGTGTGAATGCATGTGTTTTCTTTCAGTTGATGTTCTTTATGTTAATGCACTTCGCCTGATTGTTGTATAATGTGTTGATGTTTACTGTAACAGTCATGTGCTTCTTTTGTTTTATATGTAGGGTAATCAGTGGCCTTTCCCCTGCCACAGGCATGCAGTCCCGCCGAGCTGCAGACTCACTGTAGTAATCCCCTCATGTCAATGATCCCAATGAGTTCCAGTTGGGGAAAATAAGTTCAGTAGTATCAGCAGATTCACCGAGTTGGAGTATTATCCTTTTAACAATAATATTATGCTTGTATTTGCAATCTAGAAAAAATGTAGTTGACCTAACGACAAGGTTATTATCCAGCACTCACTTAGCAATTTGTGTCAATACAAATGTCTGTGTGTGACTTTAAATGAGGGTTTCCCCAGCACAGTGTAACAGTAAGCAGGGGCCTGGCCTCACAGTGTTGCATTCATTTCAGCTGCTTATGTTGGGAAATTCAGAAGTCATCTGACAGATCCCGCCTTAAGGAAATCTGGATTCTGAATAACAGAAATGTGGCTGTTTTGGTTGATTTTCAATGAGGATTAATAGAAAAAACAATAAGTCTATAGCAACGAGGAGAAGGCAATGTTTTTGATACAAATAAAAACATGAATATAATGATTACGTCCAACATTATTAGTCTCTCCTATGCGTTTATGGTTTTCTTTTACTCTAACATTAACACCAACAATGATCAGATGCCTGATATTAGCACGCCTGGTTAACCGGCTAGCTCAGCTGATCCCTGTCGGACTGACAACAACAAACAACCGCACATGCGTCCGTTATCGGACAGACCACATGTCCTGCTTTAATATTAACAAGGCTAGTTCCATTGTTATTAACGTCTTTTTTGTATTGCACACACGAATTTAAAGTACACATTTCAGTTCAAAGTAATGCTGATCATTGGCTACTCCCAGCATGATGGAATTGTAATGTTGGTTGAAGATGCCACGCTCCTTTAGAGGAAACATACTTAATTGTTTGTTGTTTATAAAAGGTTATACAACCCACTCCATCTTGAATTCACCATAGATAACATACATCATTTGGCACTTGTAAATTATGAATGTTTTACATCTGTAAAAGGCGTGTGGTCTTGATACAATGTTCTGAGAATGATGTAAAAGGGATAAATCATGTAACACACGTATTTAAATGTTATGTTGCAACAGACCATTACACATTCGAACCGACCATAGTTTGCATTTCAGAGAGTGTTTGTGGGTCAGAACTAAGAGGAATTTATACAACGCAAAACTTTAACCGGTTTAATGTGCTTTAGATCAGCGGCTGTTCTCGGGCTTTCACTGGCACTGTCTCAGCTCCTGGTCCTTCATCCAGTCAGTCATTGTCAGTGCTCCACTCCAAAAGCCTGTATATCAGCAGTTTGCAGAGAGTTTCCAGGAAATGGCTTAATCAGTGACAGCGACACAGGGTCAGCTGCCTGTCTGTCCGATAATGGATCTATGTTACAACACTGATGCTTACAATTTGACTATACACGTATTGTTTGAGTTGATTGTTCTGTTTTAAAACTATTATGTATTTAGTTGTGAACGACGGTTGGTGGTTAGTGTAACGATGTACAGGAAAGGATACGAAATAAAGCTTTCACATCTGTGTCCGATAAAGGAACCGGTGACGCAGCGAGAGGCTCAAACGCCCACTTGTAAATCAACTTAGCTATATTTGTAAACTCACCAATAGCCAGACCTTAACATCTACCACTAATTAACCATTTAAATAAGCTGTTACCGTTAAACCTACATGTTGTTAACGGTTAGCTGCCGTTGTATTCCCGATAAACACTCACCGTGTGGGACTGCAGGTTCTGGCTGGCTTCGATCACCGCAGACAGCGGCACGGTGTCGTCCAGCAGCAGCCTGCCAGGGGCCGGCTTCTCCAGGTAAGACATTCCTGGAGGATAAACGGTGAAAGTCTGATGTAAACGTCCGTGTGTCACTGACTGAAAACGCCGGGAAGACACTGAGGAGGAGCCCCGCTGAGCCGAGCAGGAAACAGCCAGAGAGATGCAAACTAGCTGTTAGCTTAGCTTTACCGTAACCAAAAAACGCTGCTACGCAACCAACGTCGCGGAGCGTCAGTGCCTCCTGCTGGTCCGGAGGGAGAACTGCAAAGGGAAATGCCCATCATGAACTATTACACAATTATGAAGTTGACCCTAACCCCCATAGCTGAACAAAACACGGAGTTTGATTAAACGTTTTTTTCATTTGTATAAATGTCTTGCTTAATAAGCTTTCTATTGGGGGAACATAATCACCTATTTTCATTAGAATGTTGTACCAATTTGTGATCGTTATGCATCTATTTATGGTGTAAGTGTTTTTAATTTATATAAAGCAGTATTGAATATATACAACAAAAAAATGTGTAGGTCCTCAACGAGAAAAAACAAAGAAAATATCTGAGACACGATATAAATACTTTATTAGATGTTTTTCATGATTCTTGAAACGTTTTAATTCTGTGCTGTGCAGTATATTGTTTGTGTTTATTGTTTTCCCAGTCTTTTTTTAAAAAGGGGGTTGTAATTATTACTCAAGATAACTTTGTCATAAAAAAAGATTTTGTTTTTATTCCACACAGAATATCTCACACAAAATAAACAGCAGATTAAACATCAAAAAATGTAATGAAACGACTGAAGCCTCTTTCTTCTAGCTGCTCTATCCAAATGCACTTCCTGCTGTGCACATGATCAAAAAAAACATCAATTACAACACAAAAACAAAAGGGAGGGGATTCTGTCATGAAAAAATACTGCTGCAACCAAAATATTTCGGGAAGTCGGGCTGCACTGTTTGTGCTGCAATGGAGACTTTATTTATTCACTGCAAATAACATAATGTTCTTCCTCCTCTCACTCCTTCTTCTGCTGCTCCTCAGGCATCATAACCATCACCTCCCCCTCCATCACCACCTTGTCCTTCACAGAGCATGTCACGGCGATGAAGGCGAACGACATCTTGATCTTGCGAATCTCGGCCTCGGCCAGCACCTCCTCTCCGATGTAGAGCGGCGCGGGGAAGCGGATCTCCTGGTACAGGAAGATGCAGCCGCGGCCCGGCATCCTGGTCCCGAGCACGGCCGAGATCAAACCGTTGATGAGGACGCCGTGGACGATGGGCGCCTCGAAGGCGGTGGTGCTGGCGTAGACGGGGTCCAGGTGGACCGGGTTGTTGTCACCCGTCAGCTCGGCGAACAGCTGCACATCTCGGGCAGAGAACGCTTTGGTGAGGGAGGCTTTCTGGCCGACGTGGAGCAGACGACAGGAGGGAGGAGAGAGGCAGCGCCGCCGCCTCGGGTTAATAAAGAATCTGCTCCACAGGAAACTCATCCTCAGTCAGTCCAGCTGCAGCTCCCGACTGTTTCCTGTCAGCGCCAGCAAGAACGGAGACACCTGAAGTCAAAACAAAATAAATAAGGTTGAGAAATGAGCCCTAAAACACAAAAATAGTTCCTATTTTCCCACTTCAGGTTCCCTAAATAAAAATCTATTAATACCTGTAGGGAAATTCAGGTGTCAGAGCAGTAACAGCACGAATTTCCAAAATTGAGATCAATAAAGTATCTATCCATCCATCCATCCATCCATCCATCCATCCATCCATCCATCCATCCATCCATCCATCTATCTATCTATAAGCGTGATACACAGGAAAGGACAGGCAAGAGTTGAATCAAAGATAAATAAGAATAAAATATGAAAAGTAACAGTATACATAACATTTACAACAATAGAATTAAGTAAAACAAAGAGTAGGTTAAAGTTAACAGATAAAGATAATTGTGTTTTTGAATATATATAATTTTTTTACCCATTCCTAAGACAATTTAGCACAATACTACCACTTTCCAAATTGTACTGTATGCGATACAGTCATTTGTGATATACTTATTATATATTACCTTTTTTGTATTTTTTAACATTTGAATTTCTCCTACTGTGTTCATCTATGCAGCATTATACACCAAGCAAATTCCTTTCATTTGAAAACCTACTATGCAATGGCTCAAATCGAGATTATTGTCTTGAGAAGAAAGCAGTCTTGAATTTGCACAAATAAATCGACAATACGTGATCACACATTGTTTTGCTTGCAGTATAATATAAACATTGAGGTTCATCCCTGAGTGGATTTCAGTGAAGAAGAAGGTCTCTTTATATTGCATTGATGGTTCTGTATTTTTAGACATAAATCTAGGATACAAAAAATCAACATTCAAAATACACAAAGGTGTACAGTATAAAGGTGAATCCAAGGCTGCGTCCTCTTATTTTTTTCTTTGTCTGTTTTGCCCTTATTACAGAGGGACTGGTAAGGTTTGCGGATCAGATTTTAACCCTTATCCACTGCCATAAGGAGCCTCAGTACTATTAGCTCTCTACTAGAGCTTACTGTGCAGCCCAAGATGTATCATTTTAACTTCGACTCAGATATCTAACTGCCTCTAAGCAGCTAATGCACAACATAAAGGTCCTTTTTGCACACTGATCTGGAGTGGATGTGCTGACCTGCAGCACTCTGAAGGCGCAGGCTTGTTTCTGGTACGAGCCCAGCAGAGTCAGGGAGCTCCACAGCTTCACCAAGCCTCTGAAAACACACACACAAACACACGTAAATATAGATATAAAAAAACATCTTGTGTAGGAGTGAAAATGTGTTTTCCATTGTGCTGCTGCTGAACTCACTTGCTGTAAACACGCAGAAAGGCAGTGAGCGTGTCTTCATCATACTTCAACAGGTCAAAGTTCAACGCTGCTCCCACCTGGAACACATACACAAAAGCTAAATAGGTATAGTTACTCTAATACTGCACTTCAGTACAGTTTTGAGGTACTTAACTTTACTTTATACTACATTTTGGAAGCCAATATTGCACTGTTTATTATATTTATTTATATACTACATTATTAGTTACTACTTACATTTATTGCCCTGGTTATATGTTAATTAAAAAATTAAAAAATAATTTTTAGCTCCACCTTTATCAGCTACAACATGAAAATCATACAAATGTGTATATCACTAACTATAAATTAAGTAATATATATTAATTATGACTCTGAAATGGGGCATTCTGTATAATGAGTATTCTTGTTGGTACTATAAATATATTTTTGTAATATGACTTGAGTAAAAAAGTTAATACAGGCCCTCTACTTAAAACTGAGTATTGTATTTATTCTACATCTGTATAAATTATATTATATAACTTCAGAGGTATTTTTCATTAAGACAAACCTCCCAAACTTTTTTTGATAAATGATTATTTTAAAATGTAAATAGTGAAAACACCCATTATAATTTCCTGAGGTTAACTGGTAGTCATCAACAAATAACCAAATTAAAGAAAGTACAAGTACATTTAAACTTGAACCAGCATTTAATGGATTATCAGAGCAGATCCCGCTGTGGGAATTGAACCGTCGACCCAGTGTTGGTGAGCTCACCTCTCCATACAGACTGTCCAGCCCTGAGATGATGAACTGCTTCAGATCGACCGCATTCAGTCGGGTAGACTCATCCTCCAGAACGCTACACACAGAAACATCATGTGGATCAGGGTACAGATTTAATGGGTAAAGATGCAACTATATTATCATGTTGTAGACACCACAATATTAGACACCGTTTTATCCAAAGCAACTAACAATAAGTGCAACTAGAGAATGCAATTCCTGAAGAAATTGCTAGTGGGAATGCTTTATGCTGAAAAGCTGACGCTAAACTGCTATGCTGAAATGTAATCATGTGTAAGAAGAAAGTGAAGAATTTAGATTGAAATGATACATGAACACTGGGGGCTTGAATGTGTGATAAGAGAAGAAAAGAAAGTAAAAAGGCTTGGAAACTGGAAACTTTTGAACTAACTTGATGGCGAATGATCTGTCGCCATGCCAACTGCATTTGATGACACTCCATAATACGCTTAGATGCGTTGATGGCTGCATTTCCATGGAAACAGCATATGATGACACCCTATAATTGACGTAGAGCTGTTGAGGGCTGTACCATTAACCATTATCTGAAGTCTGGTGCTATTTTGAGCCTTTTCATAGGCGTTACGACAACATTGTGTTTTATGGCGATGGATGTGTTTCCATGGAAACGGCATATGGTGAGATGTCAGATTTGACGTAGAGCTGTTGAGGCATGGAGAGGTGATATACAGGTGAAGATTGTGGGACGACCGGACCGTGTCCATTGGAGCTACATCGTGTTTTATGGCGAGGGAGTTTCCATGGAAACGGCATATAATGACAACCCATAATTGACGTAGAGCTGTTGAGGGCAGGACCGTTAACCATTATCTGAAGTCTGCTGCTGTTTTATGGCGAGGGATGCGTTGCCATAGTAACACCAGATTACGTAACATCAGATTTGATGTAGAGCTGTGTTAACCATTATCTGAAGTCTGCTGCTCTGAGCATGTCTGTTGGAGTTATGACATCATCGTATTCCATGACACAGGTGTTTATATTTGAGCTAATGACTGTGTCCAGAGATCAAAGGTTTCCATAGTGATGTGCAGTAATCAGTGAGAGGAGAGCATTTGCATTGTTCTGAATGAGAGATAAACCTCTTACATGTGAACGTTTTGTTGAAGGACCGTAACAGATATTGGTGAAATTTCAACGGGTGAAGCATCTCAAGGACCTTGAGCATCTGAAGTGTGCTTTTTGTGTACTTTCAGGTTAATAATGTGGCCTTTTTGGCAGATTAACTAAAGGTGTGCGGCTGCTGCTGTGTAACATTTTAAAGTTGGAATGAGGTTTCTGAGTGAAAGTATGAAGGAGCAGTTAGCAGTTGAAGTTGTATTGATTGTTCAAGTCTGAAGAGTTTCTCCATTGACTTCCATGTTAAACATTTGATGAATTATGGGATGTATCTCTGGAATTGTGAAAGTTATGAATAAGAAAAGTAATAGCCATCGATTCCCGACCGAGCTGAACGTTTTGATGTTTGAACGGAGTTTCTGCGATGTGGAATGTGGGAGAAGAAGCGCAAAATAACCCGGCAGAATAATAAAGAATTTTGTGCTGTATCAGCATTCCCACTTAATTAACCATAAAAATAAAAGTAGTAAATTGTGGTATATTGTTTTTATAATTTATAAAAATACATGTTTTATACCTTATATTGCACTTCATCTTATTTTAATATATGTATTCTTTATTTACTCTTTATTAACAGATTCTTTATTTTTATAAAATCTCTCGCAGTGTGGTGAGGTTGATCCTACCTTGCAATGTTTCTTTTGTAAATTAGTGACTGTCATTTCAGAATTTTCTTTTATCTGTACATTTGAAATATTTCCTTAATTTACAACTTTGATCTCAAATAATATTTGAGTTTATTTGATTATTTCTCATAAATGTTATCTTGTAAATTGTACCCCCTTTCCCCCAGCTTCCAATTGTAAACTTTTTGTTTTACCTGAGCCTAATGCAGTAAATGCACCCTCAAACAAAAATAAATATGATCATTTTTAAAGAGTTAATGAAGAGCCAATTAATAAAACAATAAATCGGTATTTATAAACAGTATCAAAAAGACTTACAGGCAGACCTTCATGTAGTGGTACGGCGAGGCGTTCTTCAACACGACCCGTTGGTAGAGCGCAGGTTTGCCCTTTGTGTCGGCGCAGCTCATTATATTAAAGCATCAGGGAACATCAGGGAACTCCAACAGATAGTAATCAGCTCAGACTATAAAAGCAAATCATTCAAGATTAAAAAGTCATCAACTAAACTCAACATGATTTATTTTAAAGAAATGTATGCATTTCACTTTGTAGACTGTGACTTCTGGAAAAGCTCACTAGGGAACCATGTGTGGTTAAATCCACAGCTGGAAATAGTCCCCAACTAAAGCTATACGTCCTGGTGTGAAAAAGGTTTGATTCAACTACAGTGACATGCTGTTCTTAAGAAATTCAACTATATTTGCAAAAAGTTTGCCAGTAACACACCAGATTGAAGTTTGTGATAACTGGTATAGGATCAATACTGGCTGGTACCTTAAGTTTGGTATTTAAATAAAATAAAATGTATTATTTAGGTGAAAAGGGTAAAACAGTGCATCCCTATTACTAAACTCATTACTCGTATTTTGTCTCCTCTCTTTTTTAAACAGACTTTACTGTTTTGCTCCATCTTACACTCTACCTCAATGTAGAGTACTAGTTTGATATTATAGTGCATTCCAACTTATTTCTTTATATTTATATATAGTTTATCAGATATTCCATATATTTATTGTGTAGTTTTTACTCCAGTGTAATGCATGCTGTAACACAATCATTTCCCTATTTAGGATCAATTAAAGGTCAAATGCAAAGCTTCCAAATATGCTACATTTTTATAGAAATTTTGTTTTTAAGACTGCCTGTATTTTTTATTTTATTTAAATCGAGATAATACACCCGAAAAAAAGCTTTTTATTGATACAAAACTCGACCCAAAGCCGTCTGAATTTCTGACATGTCATTCCCAGCAGCCTCCGCGCGCGTGACGTCATTGTGGCCAAACAGTCTCTGGGCCAAATATCCCGACTCGGCAGTCTCGTGTGCTGTTCACATGTCAGCGGTGTTTTTCGCTCATGACTGGTGCAGAAAACTCTGAATTATATCCGCGAAATCACGCAAAACATGGGTTATTGTTGTGCTTTCGGATGTACGAACGGTGCGGGATCTGGGAGAATTTTTCATTCATTTCCCCAAGACGAAATCATCCGCCGAAACTGGATTATTTTAGTGAATCGTGTTGGCTGGCAGCCGACAAAATGGAGCAAGTTGTGCTCTGACCACTTCGCGTCTGATGCATACGATGTTGATCCTGCCATCGTCAAGTCTGTTGGTGGAGAAGCATTTAAAGTACATCGGAGGCTGAAACCCGGAGCCGTCCCCTCCATATTTGAGCACAAAAAACAACCGAAAGAACGAAAGAGCCGGGCAATGCAGAAACGCCAAAGAATTGAGGTAAACTAATTTTGATTTGATTTCAAAGCGCACGGAGCACAGAGCGGACAGCAGATAACGGAATTGCAGTTTTATTGCTTATAGATTATCAGAACATTTCAAAGGGGACACAGCCCCATTGGATATTAACCTATGGATTAACTACATCATCGTTTTTATCGTTTTAATGCCATTTTAGACCAGACAAAGAGGAAGGTAAGCCTAGCTCATGTTAGTACCTAGCGCCACTTGTTTTGATGTACGTTTTTGTTGATAACCTCGCGAGTTTGTATCTTTCAGTGTTGAGGTGGGCACCGTTAGATTCTGTGTCTTTACGATCATAAACAATGTGTTGGATGTGGAGCTAGGATAAGTAATAAGGGAGCTAGGAGTGATTTTCGGTGCAGTAATAGGTTAGCATTTTTCGCTCGGGGCTAATTCAGAGGCTCACTGTTAGCATTGTGTTTTTTTTTTTTAAATAAATGAAAAAGATCAGTTAAATTAGTTTTTTCCCGTTATATGGATATAAAATATTCATAGTTTATTAAATATTAAGGTTCCTTAGACGTCGTTTCCTGTAAATGACGCGATTTCGGGTCCGTGGGGCTAAGAGGATAACAGAGTATGTTTTATTTTATTTTCACAACAGTTGTATTTGGATGGAATGAATACCTATAGTGATAATTCAAAGTAATAAAATGATTTTTACAGTGAAAAAGTTCAAATGGAACTGATGGTTCCCAAATTACCCAGAGGTCGCCTGGACTTTATTTTTCTAAACCTCTCTAATAAGGTCAAATGTCACTTGTTTTGCATCAATCTTGATACAGGGTACTTATATGTTATAGTTTGGATTCCTAAAGCTTTTAGTCTATAGTCTACTCAGAATCAGACATGATAACGAAACTAAGTTGTACTATCGGCGGAAGCAGCTGTGAGCGATAAGCCAGGTGGAAATATGTTTGGCCACTCTGACGTCACGCGACGCCATCTTGCGGAGACGAGCGGCTGATTTCGGACTTGGTGTTGGGGTTGAACAAAATAAATATTGCGCATTGCCAGACGCATATTATCTCCGATTTTAATACTGCAATATCTTAGATAGTGTTGTAGCTATATGATTTCAATTTTACTGGCAATTATAAAAAAAATCTTTGCATTTGATCTTTAAAGGTAGGGTAGGTCATTTTGGAAAAACCAGCTCGAGTGCGCTAGAATTTGAAAATACACAACCGGAAAAAATCTGCCACTTCCTTACAGAGCCCCTCCTCCAACACACACGAACATGCACATGACCAATGAGGGCACGAGATAAGTTTGTGCACAGAAGGAAGGCTGACAGGCAGGTAGGCCATCCAGTTACTTTTAGCCGGGCCGGCTCAGATGATTGGTCGTGCTTTTTACAGTACTACGGATTCCACAGATGAATTTTTTTTATGGATTTTTTGTCAAAGCACTTCAGATATTCATTGCTATCGGGATGTTCAGAGCATTCCATGGAATATAACAAAAAGTGTATCTGAAATAAATTACAAACCCCACCTACATATATCTCTGTTTTCATATGTTAGGTTATGAAGGTCAGGAGACTGAAAGAGATTTATAAAAGCCCCGGTTTTAGTTGTAATGCAACAAAGGGGCACAATATATTGTTTCAAAAAACGTTTAGAATGGTGTTCCTGCACTCTTATAGCAAACATGTTTTTTCACACAAGCAAATAATAAACTTAGCTAACAACATAGCCAGCTAACCGCTAAGCCACAATTCAAACTTGCTGTTACATTAAACGTAACATCTGACATAATAAATAACCCTTGCATTTAAAGTCTGACAGACAACCTTTTCGTCACGAAAATGTCAGGAACATGAATGCAATTATAGACATTTAAACAATATGTATAAAGAACAACAACCTGAATCTAGAACTAGCTTACAGGAGGTCAAACAGTAGCTAAACTAGGTGAACTGGCTTTTAAGTCTTCTCTAGTTTCTAGCTGCTACACTGACAGCTGAAAACACCTAAGAGTAAAGTAAATGCAGTTTCTGGTTTGATAAATGTTTATTAAGAATTCAGTTGTTAAGCATTTAACTCACCGACTACATCCACATTGAGAGTTCAGCGTGTTGTGAAGTGTAGCATGCCCCTGGAGTCAGCGCATGCGCAGTCATCACAGACGGATATCTCAAAGAGTACACAATAGTAAGATGGTTCACTCCGTCCAAAATCCAGGAATCGCAAAATATAAAGTAAAGGTGGTAAATGTCAGGTATACTAAAAAAGTGCTGATAGTTTAAGAAATAGTACAATGGCTATTATTTCATTTTTTTACATTTGCGATCCATTTATGATATTGTGAAAGAAAATTGGATAGTAGAGATGACTATCTAGAAATAAATCTAATAAAAACCAACAAACATTCCGGCATGGTGTTAAATACATGAAAAACCATGCTTACATGAGAAATACAAATATGATGTTTCAATCTCAGAAAGTGCAGAATTTCAATAATCTAACAATAGGCATAAATTGAGTCAACAATAATAACTTTAATTTGACTTGTGTAATTCTTCTCAGCAAATATAATAATGTACACACCAAAGGGACTTCTGCTCTGGAGTGGTATCTTGAATAAATTATCTACTCTTTGACAGAAATGGTAACGCTGTAAAGATGTGTTGCCCCCCAGCGGTCAGTTTATGAGTTACATGCAAAAACAAAAAAGTATTTGGAATATTAAAATGTTACAGATATAAACTCTGTCATAGCAAAACTCTTATACCAAACAAAAAAAGAGCATCAAACCAAATTCACAGCCTTCATCGTCCATTCTGAGGTCATAGGGTTATAAAGCTTGCTTCAGGAAAGTTTCTTAGCGTTTCCACCGTTGACTTCCTTCTTAGACAGGAAGTCCATGATGAGATTGGCAGATTTCCTGGGCCGCTCCAACGACACAGAGTGACCACAGTTTTCTATCAACTCCACCTGACAGTTTGGCAGCGCCGCCTGCAGCACCGACGCCCCCGACACATCCACCACCTGGAGGAGAAGCAGGCCCATCAGCAGCTCCTCATGGTTGGTTGAGCCATTTAGAGACTTTAGTCAAATTAAATCTAATAGAAGCAACTGTCACGAAACACCATTTTCCCAGGGATAAATAAATAAAATAACTAATTACCAAATATCTTAATGAAAACAAATGAATTAATAAATAAAGTATTTTGATTCTAAAATGTCTGATCATTTATAACTGGAAATCTGCTTTTTGTAATTACATTTTTTATAATCATGTTTTCATAATGGAACTGCGGATACACGGGCTTTATATATAGACAAGGGAGTGGTTTTGTTTGCTTGCATGCCGGAGAAAAAACTCATTTCCGATCACATCACTAGACATTAGATCACAAATTCAGTTGACGTTGTATTTGGATTATGATTTACATTTCTGGAAAGTCAAGTTGATGTTTACATTTGTTTTGTTTTGTTTAACTAAACATCTCAGCACATGCTTTTTGGAAATGTGTGCCGGACACCCCTCACCTGACCTCAAGTCAGCTGTTTGTTGCATTGTTGGACGAGCCTAGGACTTAACATTTTCATTGCCATCTACTACTGTGTAGCTATTTTTGCATATGGAAAGAAGCAGTGGCTACTGGCTAGTGCTCTGCAAAGTACCAGATTCTCTGTCCTTGGTCCGTTCTGGGACTTGAACCAGAGACCCACTGGCTCCTGCGCCAAGTCCCTGAGCTATCGCCACCCAGAGTGATATATTCTATATAACTTAAATATATATATTCTATTAGAGCGCTTTAGATCAAAGAAACATAGACCGTTTAAAGGAAACCACATAAGAGATCAAATATGTAGGGCCAAGAGTTGAAAATAAAATCCTATAAAACAGGATGCAGAGGAGAGGCAGTGAGGAGCGTTTTAAGATCAGTCGGTGAGTCCGAGGCTCCAAATGATTTATGTGTACCTGATCCTCCTTCCCCCAGATCACCTGCACCGGGGATGTGATCAGGTGCAGGTTTTCCTGCAGCGAGTGGCGAGACTTCTCCCCGACGATCTCCATGAACACTGAACCACACACACACACACACACACACACACACACACACACACACACACACACACACACACACACACACACACACACACACACACACACACACACACACACACACACACACACACACACACACACACACACACACACACACACACACACACACACACACACACACACACACACACACACACACACACACACACACACACACACACACACACACACACACACACACACACACACACACACACACACACACACACACACACACACACACACACACACACACACACACACACACACACACACACACACACACACACACACACACACAATCATTAAAAAGGAGCAAATTACAAAAACACATAAAATAACAATAATTAAAGACTTAGGACATCAAATAATCCTGGGTGATTAAATTAAAAGAATGTTGTCAATAAAACTCCAAACTTGGTATTCTTTATTTGGATCCCCATGGAGATGGGAAGGATTATTTTCTAGAGCTGCTTTGAATGTGAAACAACCTTTGCAGGAAGTGTTACGGTTCATTTGACCAGCAATAAATGGGAAGAAGCACGGTATTCAGAATTTGCAAATCAGAAACAAATGTGTGTCGTTTTAATGCAAAAAGAAGGGAATTAAACTTTTCCTAAGTTGGAATATGACTCTTTTTAAGACTCTTTTCAAACGTGCACTGCTTAGTGGAGGAGGAGAGAAGGAGTTCAGAGAGGAGCAGACTGACCTTCTTTGTAGAAATCATTGTTGGGCACCCTGTTGTCAAGGAGACCTCGCAGGAGCTGTTAAAACACACACACACAATTAAATAGAGACACAAACACGCATCAATGGGTACACCGTGCACTGTGCTAATGGTTCCTTTACGCCAGATATGAAAAAGCATGTTTGCAACAAAGAAATGAAAAGTCTGTCGCAAAGCTGAAGACAGAGACTCCTCTACTTAACAGCCCTTTAGTGTTTAAAGGGGCCCTATTATGCTTTGGGGGGTTCTCCCTTCCCTGCAGTGTTCTACAGGTTTGTGTGCATGTAAATGGTCTGCAAAGGCTACAATCCCTGTGTTCCCTCCAGAGGGAGTCTCTCTCACACACACTCCCCCCCCCTGCATGAAACACCTCCATTGGACTGCTTTGTTTACTTCTGTAACATAATGAGGACTGGCTAGCATTCCAACACATTTTCCGAAATAAACTAAGGGGCGGGACATCTCTAAGACGTAGAGCAGACTGGGCTCTGGTTTCAGACAGAGGGTGAAAAGAGGTGCTGCAGCACAGGCAGTATGTGTGCTGTAAACTCATGGTTTGTGCTGGTTGTATGAGGGTCCAATTCATGGGGTTCAGTTTATGTGAGTGTGACTTTAAATCTGGGTGGAGATTCGCGGGGTGTATTGATATGTTATAAATAGAGGGGATAAATAAATGAACGTCATTGAGATTGAGGAAACAGGAGGTTAGGTTTTCATAACATTCTTGATAAAGAAGACAAGTTGCCAGAATCATCAACTTTTGTTGCCACAGTTTACTTATAAAACACACACACTTTCAAATCCAATCTTCTTTTTCTGTCTTGGTAGACACTTTATACTGCAGCAGCAATAGTAATAGTTGTAGAGTAGACCAATAGTAGCTGCAGAGATCTATAGAAACTGTTGTTGTGCACATCTGGACTGAGGACCTAGGGCTGTCTCTGTACCTGCTTGGGGAGGCTGATGGGGGTGTAGCAGCAGAGCTTCAACATGGACTCCAGCTCCTGAGTAGTAGTGGGGATCAGAGGGATGGACCCCTGCTGCTGAGTCTTCTCCATCTCCCTCAGGCGAACGATGAACTCAGACTCTGTGGGAAAAACCAGACCTGCAGGACAGAGAGGAGGAGAGCTTCTGTCACTCACATACACCGATCAGTATGGGGTTTGAATCCTGGAGAAATCACACAGATCAGATGTGTGCTGAGTTTACCTGCCGGACACATCAGGGTGACGCCGGACAGGTGAGCAGGGTGATGGGCAGCGTACACTCCAGCGACGTTCCCCCCCATCGACGTCCCCACCAGGTGGAAGGGTCTTTTGTCCAAACCAATACTCTTCACAAACTGCACAGGGAGAGACACAAAGACAGAGGGGATCACTGTCTGCTCAGTGCAGCCTCTACAGCTGGATACAGAGAGTGGGCACAGGTGTGAAGTGGATGAAAACAGTAATAAAGAAGAATACCATATCATTAATTGTCTTCTCTTTTAATGCAATAGAAATGTGCCACTTTACATGTTCAAAATGTGCAATTTAGAAGACAAATATATGGACTATAATGTATGTTCTATTACAGATTAAGATTCTATGAAGCCATTTGAAGAGATATTATTCCCTGTAGTCCATTTTGCTTTGTTTAGGACATTTCAGTCAGACAACTCACGTGTTTCTTTAACATGTTTATTAGAAGCAGCATATAGTTGAGTTTAGCGTCTAGGCTTGGGCCTCATCACTCCATAGATATATATAGCACGATGAGTGATGATTAAATAACTAACCCCCGAGCCTACAGGTGGAAGCTGGGGTGGTGGTGGGGCAGCAAGCAGCAGCGACGTAGAGGTAGCTGCAGCAATAGCAGCAGCAAGCAATGCATAGAGAGAGATCTGGCAGGTTAAATAGAGCGGCATATTAAGGAGACTCTGTTTGGTTGGTTGTAGAGTGGCAAGGGGGCGTTATGTATGAATGCAGCATAAGTGCTCGAGTTGACTGCCTGAACTAGCTCGCAGGCTTCGCCCCATTTCTGGGCATTAAACTATATAAAAACGTTGTGATCAGATACCAGATTGCAAGCCCATATCTAAGAGGGGACCACGTGGAAGACCATATCTGATTATTAGTGACTTTAACGGCCCGTCCACGCAGCAGCTTTGAACAAATCTTGAAAATCTTGGAGCTGGGCGTGTCTGACAGCTTGGGGATTTTTTGCGAGCAGCTTCAAAAGTTGAACATTGCTCAACTTTTGAATCCTGAACATCCTGGAAATCCTGGAAATCTTCGCTTCGCTCCCCCACAATGCAGTTCGGCGACAAGCGAGGAAAAGTGACGTCATCCCCATTCAAAGTCAATGGGCAGAGACCATGGATGTATAATAAGAACTGGATACAGCGTGGGAGGCGGGGCCTCATTCATTCCTATGAGAGCTGCTCATTAGCGCATGATGATAAAATGGCCCAACTTTTGAGAGAGTGAAACGTCACAGATTACCCAGCATGCCTAAGAAGTACCCGTATGTGCACTCATAGAGCATGCGCAACTTTAACCAAAATGCTCGTTCACATCAAGCACGTCAATTTGCGTACACGTAATAGCACCGCGCGTTCATGACAGCATGGTAATGGATGTTGTTATCATGGATTTGATATGAACGAGGCGGCAGTTAGCAGCTAGCGGCTAGCTAGTAATGATGCTAATGTACACATCAATCGTTATGTACTTATATTACGCTGTAACAGGATCTAGTGATATCCAACAGAGCTTCATTTAGCATGAAATTATTATTGCACTGTATATATATATATACACATTTATATACAGTGCAATAAGCTTCTTAGTGCAATACGAAGCTACAGGGACGTTAATAATGTCGGTAATATTAACTTTATTTAATACAACATTTACTGTACAAGATTTAATCATACAGCCCATGTATGATAATGAATTACAGCAAACATGTGCAATATATTCATTATTACAGCTCCGTGGGATGGCAGTAAGACGATATGGGTCCGTTCTTATTGTGCATCCATGGGTAAAGATAAACGCAACTCACATTGGTTCCTCATACAGCATCTCTGTAAACTACGTGTATTCACTGAATTTCACTCTCTGCCTTTAACGGCTCGTTGTAGCTCCAATAGCTCCAGCCCCACCCTCCCTGTGAGCACAGTGTGCTCTGATTGGTCGGGACACGTAACATGAACGTGCCGGGCGGCGCGGTCCCGTGGGTTAGATGCGCGTTCATAATGCAGAGGGAAATAACTCTCAGAATAACGTTATTAGCTAATTTTTACAACTTGAGGAACGAATGTTTTTAATAAGGGCTATACAAGTGTTCATACTGGGTAGTTTATTTAGTTTAAAAAAAATTATCCAACGAGTTACAGACCACTCTTTCCCCATGTAAGTCAATGGGAAAAAGTGTTTCCGGGCCTGACAACCAAACGGAAGTGTAGTATCGCCGTTTGGCCGGCACGAATATTTTCATCTGAGTCCGGCGCACTTCCTGGGGGCTTGGCAGAGAAGCGTTGGAAGCGGTGGAAGAATCGTCTAAAGCTGCTGTGTGGACGGGCCGTTAGTGTTGATAGGTATATCTTTATAACAGAGCCAGGCTAGCTGTTTTCCCAATCTTCTAGTTGTTATGCTAAGCTAACAACAGTATGTCCTGACTCCAGCTACGGCACACAAACTAGGGGTCGATATCTATCTATACGTCCCATTCTATTTTTATTTCCCGTAGATCTTCCTTCCTTTCCTGGCGTTAGAAATATTGAAGGGTATCTGTTCCTTACTGTGCATGACATTAAGGTGGGTTGTAACACACACACACACACACACACACACACACACACACACACACACACACACACACACACACACACACACACACACACACACACACACACACACACACACACACACACACACACACACACACACACACACACACACACACACACACACACACACACACACACACACACACACACACACACACACACACACACACACACACACACACACACACACACACACACACACACACACACACACACACACACACACCTGGTGGATTCTGGCGACCTGGCCTTGAATGCAGTAATCCTGGGCCCCGGTGCGAGTTGTCCCCTCGTGTCCGGGCATGTCCACACACACCACATGCTGGCCTCTGGGGAGATGCTGGAAGAGAAAACACACGCACCCAATTATAAAATAAATGAAAAGATAATACTTTATAAATAATGAAATATAGAGTGCAGAAACAAGATGCACACGGGACAAAACATTTATCAAATATGTAAAAATAAGATACAATTCAAACAATTGAATTAATTACATATACAGTAGACAATTCCCTTTGTTTAGCAGTGTTTAAAACACTAAGATCAGGAAAACATTATGCATCATTTGATTAGATTATTCCCAGGTTATAAATATCTATCCCGGGAGCTATGCTTTGTATATCTCTGCTTCTCTAACATGAATCATATAGAGAACTTCTTTGACCAAGTGTGAACGTGGTACGTTTCTCTGACGTCCTGTGAAGAAGATTTAGCCTCCAGGCCAGCGTTATAAATGCTTATGGGTTTACATGGAGAACAGATGGGTTTTCTTCTGCGGGGGAAACCCATTTAAATGGATTCAAACATGTAATTCCATTTATCACACAAATTATCTGTGATGAAGGCGTGTGGTGCAGTGGATAGAGCCTTGGTGTTCGGATCAGATGGTCACAGGTTCAAACCCCACTGCAGTCAGCATGTAGTTGTGTCCCTGAGACCCTTCACCCCAAATTGCTCCTGTGGGGATTGCCCACAGTATTGAGTATGTAAGTCGCTTTGGATAAAAGCGTCTAACAAGTAACATGTAATTCATCATGATTACGTGTATTTGTTTTAACTCCCCCCCCAAAATACAAGTAAACAAGTGGAGAAATTGTGTAATAATGTCATGCATGACAAACTGGTAAAAGACATTGGGGGACATTTTTACTTTATTTTTAACATTTCAGATTTCTTTATTATTAGCATGAAGTCTGACAATTTTCCAAAACGTAGCTAAAGCGTCTACAAAGCCGCTGTTACGGAGAGCCTCTGTGAGTGCCCTCTGTATAATGTGTGCTAGCTCCATCTGCTCCTACAGTGGTGACTGTCCACTATCACTTCTATACTAAACCATTTCAACAAACTGACACATGCTTTAGCAAAATGCCTTTCCCCTGTTTTCACCACACCTAAAGCAAACAAGTGCAGAACATTAGTCATGGATCAGGTGTGCCGTTACAGCGGGGTAGTGTGGGTTCTTACTGATGTCTAGTGGTGTCCAGTCAGTGCCATACATGTAGTTTGTGCCATTTGCTTTCTTTGCCTTTTAACTGCAATACAATTCATTGTACAAATCTGTGCTGGAATTACTGGAGGAAGTGGGGGTAAAACTAGTTGTGGTTAATCTGAGGTTTTTTTATAGGTGTTAAGGTTTCCGGATTTTCCGAGCCTAGTCCCCATAGACAGAGCTACTGCCGCCGAAAAAAGGGGGTAGTAGCTTATTTCCAAGTGACTAAAATTACAAAAACATTCATGAAAGCATGTTATGTTTGTCATATTACATTTCTGCCAATAGATCCCTTTCAGTACAAAACACTGGTCCTTTAAAAGCTGTGCTTTTGAGAAAGATGCTTAGTGTGCACTTGTTTTTTTGTATTGTGTGTGCGAGAAAGAACTGTGTCCCTGTATGTGTGTATGATACCTTGACGATGGGCAGCCACATGTCCTTGGAGGCGGAGAAGCCGTGCAGCAGCAGCAGCGACGGCGTGGCCCCCCCCGGCGTCCCGCGGCTGCTGTAACAGAAGCGGTAACTTCCGCTTTTACAGTACCGGATCACCAGCCCCAGCCTGCGACGCATGTACCTGAGGAGGATCACAGGCAGAGATTATCTGTCATCTGAATCTGCCCCTCTAGCTGGAGACCTAGCAGTAAACAGCAACTCAAAGTTCAAGTTCTTAATTTGTCCCTGAGGGGAGATTAGTTCTGCTGATGTAGCATGAAAACAACAGCAACAGGACAAGACACAAGCAAAAAAGCAAACGACATTACCACTCATAAAACACATGGAAACGAGTGACGGGGGAACACATGAAATACAGAGAGTTTAGACAAAAGTTAAGACAGAAAGAAAGAAAGAGAAGGAAAGAAAGAAATGCACAAGTACCTAGTATCTATGAGGAAATCTAAACTTCTCCTGTATCATCTTTTCTTTTTCCTGTTAGTCAAATTGTGATTACATCATTTAAAGCCTGATTACATTTTATTCAATGTCACAGTTTTCTGTAACCGCGCATTTTATTCACGTCACAAAAACCCCTATTACCTCACTGTGACTCAGCACTGTGCGTGCGTGCGTGCGTGCGTGCGTGCGTGCGTGTGTAACTGGGTGAAAGAGCACTGCCAATCCGACCAACAAGTATTCTGTTTCCTTTATTACAGCTTTGACAAAGTCCGATAGGCCAAGGCACACCAACATATCTGCTCTTTCAAAATAAAAGCGTATTTCAGAGGCTTCATCCGGACAGATTCACTCTAGTGGCTGAAGACTTTTCTTTTTGTCACTGCTTTTAATTGAACTATTCACATCTTAAACTGCACTGTAACTTTTATCCATGTATTTTTTCTTTTAATGTTTATTTTATTATCTTTGCTTTTAAATGCCATTTTCTGAATGTCTTTCATTTTTGTAAAGCACTTTGAATTGCCTTGTGTTGAAAGCTGCTGTATAAATAAACTTGCCTTGCCTATTATAATATAATATGTTTTACTTATTGTTATTTATTTAAATATATAATTCATTATGTTGCAAATGAGAAATGTTAATATTAACTTAAAAATATATTATTATATTAGGTATTTTTATATTAGGTGATGTTTGACCAGTAGTGGTCGAGGCAGGATTTGAGACAGTTAACCGTCTTGGATGTGACAACGCTTTCTGGTAGATCATTCCACAAGTCAACCACACGCAGGCTGAACAAGTTGCGGCGGATAGCCAGTCTTGAGTACTGTTTCTTCAACTTGAAGCAGTGTCCACGAGTCCTGGTGTTATAATCCCGTTGTAGTGGGCATGATGTTTTGTAGATGTTGTGGAGATATTTGAAAACTTCGATCATATCTCCCCTCGCCCTTCTATAATACATACTCGGGATTTTAAGACTTTGCAGTCTTTCTTGATATGGTAGGTCCTTTAGTTCTGGGACCAGCTTCGTTGCCCTTCTCTGTATTTTCTCGATGAGCTCAGCATCCTTTTTGTACATGGGGGACCAAGCGACATTCCCATACTCGAGGAGTGGCCGTACAAGAGAGATGTATAAACTACGTACTACGTCAGAGTCCAAATAAGTGTATGATCTGCGGATCATTGCTAGGATACCATTCGCTTTGTTACTTGCCCGACGGATATGGTCACTAAATGTCAGGGTATTGTCAACATTCACACCAAGGTCCTTTTCATTCTGAGTCTCGGATAGGTTTATAGTGTTTGAATTATCACCCATATTATACTCGTATTTTTTATTCAGAAAACCTAAGTGCATTACTTTGCACTTTGCTGCATTGAATTTGAGCTGCCAACACTCGGACCATCTTTGTATTTCTCTGAGATCTGACTGGAGTTTTTCTGCATCCTCTTTACACTTAATTTCCTTGAAGACTTTAGTATCATCTGCAAACATCTGGACCCTGGAGCTCACATTATCGGGTAGGTCGTTGATATAGAGGACAAACAGTGCAGGACCCAGGACACTACCTTGTGGAATTCCACTGAGAACTGGGCACCATCCAGATGGTTTCCCGTTAACAAAGACTCTCTGTCGCCTGTTTTTGAGAAAGTCTGAGATCCAGGTGAGTATGTCTCCACGGATACCATACCCATAGAGCTTATTCAGTAATCTTTTGTGAGGTACAGTATCAAATGCTTTCTGGAAATCCAAATAAATGGCATCGAGACTTCCTCTTTCGTCAAGTGTACGAGAACATATGTCAAGGCAGGCCAGGAGTTGGGTTGAACAGGATCTGCCCTGGACGAAGCCGTGTTGGCGGTCTGATAATAGGTTGTTTGAGTCAAGATGTTCTATGACGGCATCACGCACCAAGGATTCAAGGAGTTTGCATACTACTGCTGTAAGGCTGACAGGCCTATAGTTTCCTATCACATGGAGGAGAAGCAACCACCTGAAGCTTAATATGTGCAACACCATCATCTGGTTGTGGTAGGCGAGCAGAGGAAGGCTTCATGTCCATGGGCAACTTCACAAACATTCAAGTTTTAATTTGTATCTTTGGGGTGATTTTGGAAACTCCTCTGAGCAAGGAAGGAAAGAAAATGTTTACCCTCGGGATGAGATGTGGTTGAACTATGCTTACACATACTGTAGCTCTGATGTGTTGATAACAAATTAACTTTGAGTTATAGACATTGAAATTGAAATTCTTTACCCGAAGAAAAATACAAAAACAAGTAATATAAAAAAAATGTATATATGTATATATAATAAGATAAATGGAAAAAAAAACAATAGAAAATTAACTTTACTGTAACAACACTGCTATATGCAATATATACTTTACAAATATGTATTATGTTGTTACTGGCTACTTACTTTTTTTAAATACTGCTACTCATTTTTAACCATGGTTGTTTACTTATTTCATTTTATAAATTGTACTTGCTTTTTGTTTGCGCTGCCCCATTGCTGTGACAATGTCAACCTCCCCGCTATTGGACAAATGAATGATTTCTGATTCAGATGTTTTATCTAAATAACATTATGATGTTACAGTGACCTTGTCATTTGACGTTTCACTGCCAACATCTAATCAGTTTGACCTTGAGTCCAAGAGGATGTATGTGAATAATACCCTGAAGGCAATCCTGAGATACTATGTTCACAAGAATGGGATGGTCGTCCTTTAAACATAATGTGTCCAATGACGCAACCCTCGAACACAGAGGTGCTGGTTTTGGAAAAATTAACAAATCCTCAGGTTACTATCAGATCTTGGAAGGACCCCTGATTAAAACCTGTACAAATACGGAATGAAGCAGTTTCATCTTGTTGTTTTTTGCTCCAACTGCATTTGGCTGCAACATTAGCTCCGCTTTTTTTCTTTGACAACCTAGGTTGTCTAATGAAAAAAATCCACCACCGTGTCAAAAGTAAATTTATGACAAAAACCACAACACGTGAAAATATGTTGCCACTACAGACAACCAAATGTAACAAAAGGCTCCTTTGATTATAAGTGTGGCTTTCCCTAGGTTTCAAAATGGTTGAAAACACTGGGGTAATATAATAAGTACACAATTATCAGCAACATGTGATCAAAGTATCCCAAGTAAAAGGACTTATTCTGCAACAACAAAAAATCGCCACCATGTGAATATATTATTATATAAATATAACATTATTTTTGTAATAATCAATGTTGTTTCATAGAGCAATATTTAACTGTTGTAGACAAAGTTCTCTTACACAAATGATTCATGTTTATGATTTTCTTTTCTTAACTTCTTATATTGGATAACTTTTCCTTTTTGTTTTCCCTCAAATTGTTATTCCACTGGTTTCATCTTTAGTGATGCATTATGTCTAAATTGTATGCTGTTTTTTTATGAGTAAATGTTCTTATTTACCTTTTTAGTTATGTCAGATTTAGCTGTTAGCTCATTTCCATCTGCAGTCCCTAGGCAGTTAAATAACATAACAATCAACTAGGGCTGCTCAATTAATCGTATTTTAATCGCGATTACGATTATGGCTTGCAACGATTACGAAAACAACGTAATCTAAATAAAACGATTATTTTTGTATTATGACTTTTTACTTTTTTTTTTCTTATTTATTAATTTTTTTCTTGGTTTTTCAGTTGAATTATACTTACAGTTCAGGGTAATCAACTGTTAAAAACATACTGTTCACATTTTCTTTCTCCAATAAATTGATGTTTTCAAAGTAAATGGATAATCGTTTTTAATAATCGTAATATCAATTATTGACCCAAATAATCGAGATTATGATTTTCGCCATAATCGAGCAGCCCTACAATCAACAGACTATTACCAGTCTAACCAGTGTGTGTGAGTGTGTTTACCAGTTGTAAGCTTTAAGGAGGGATCCAGGCCAGAACATGAAGGAGTAGATGAACGCGAGGACTGGGAGAACCAGAATACATCCTGATATCATTATCATCTCCATGGCTGCACACCCTTTCAAAAATAAAACACACAAAAATACATCAATATCATCAATACAAGAATTTGAGTTCAGTAAACCCAGTAAGTTATCATTTTGGCTCTCATAAGTCATGAATCTGTCTCTATAAACATTAACCAGTGTGTGATATACACCATTAAAGAAAGGGCTGGTCAATATATCTACATTGTATCAATATATGATATGAAACTGGATATCGTTTAGATTGTTGATGTCCAAACACTATAATATGACATATGTGTTGTCTTTTTCTGATTTCTAAAGGCTGCAAACAGAAGGGAGATGTCATTTTATTTAAAAAAAATGTTTTTGTCTGTGCCCACTTTATCATTAAATCACATTACTGATACTTATTTATCAAAAATCTCATTGGGTAAATATTTTGTGAAAGCACCAATACTAAACCCTACGGTTTATTTGCTATGTTGTTATCACATCAAATGTTGTGACATTCTTATACACCATTTTGAATTCTTATAAAGTGTTTAAAGTGAGCTTGAATGAAATCAGACGAGAAGCCTTGCATTAAAATAGATTAATCTCAAAAAGAGAAGAGCTTAATAGTAGACTGCTCATAATTTCATGATTTTACCTAAGAAAATGTTACTTTTTTATGTTCATCTGGTATTATTCACGTTTTATGTGAATTTGCCTCGAAATATACTGACCTATATATTGCTTTGATTGTTTTACTGTATTGCTTATTCAACTTGAAAATGAACTCAAACAAAAAAGACGGTAGCATTTAAAGTAATTTTTTCCCGGCGGTGTGTACATACAGTAAAGTAGCGGAAGACCGAACTTCCCTTTAACAACATGAACGCTGGTTTCCTTTAAGTTTCAAAATACATATTTCTATATTTTATGCATAAGGTTTCACGGTAGGGGGAATTAATTGTCTTTTTGAAAAGCCGCAACAAATATTACATTTGAATTGACAGGTCTCCTAGTTATGAGTGTCTTTTGAAAACCTCACAACAGGTTCACAGCATGCAGGTTCAACCAACACTAGGAATAACACAGCCAGCGTCTGCATATGAAACATTAATATCATACAGCATGTCTATACCACCTGAAGAGAAGTAGCACCGTACCTGTCCGAGTCCTCTTCGCTCTGTCACCGCCTGACGTCCTCCATGCACCTCCTCCTCCTCTTTCACCCACATTACACAACTTCTTCTTCTTCTCTTGCTTTTGGCGGATTGCAAACAACTTAAAAGGTGCATACCGCCACCTACTGTACATGAGTATGAATCATTACATCATTCCAACTCTTTAACTTATGCTCTAATCAAAATACAATTTAAATAAATAAATAAAACAAAAAACAAATCTATGTTCTTTCCTGACCTAATGTTAAATTCTTTTTCCTACCCCAGTTTCACTCAAGAATTTAAACAGTGCCTTTCTGGTATCTCTTACTCCCTCTCCTTTTGTTCCCAAAACACCAACCACACTCCATTCCCTCTCTGCCTCTAAGACTTTAGCCTTTAGTTGTTCTCTTTCTGCTTTATAGATGTCACAATGTAACAATATATGTTCTACATCTTTTTTTACTGCACAGTTCGCACACTTGTTACTGTCACTTTTCCCCATGATATACAGCGTACTATTCAAAGCCGTGTCACATTACACAACAACCTATCATCTCAAAGTCCTGTGCTGCGTTTGGGCACCGTCGGAAATATCATACATCTAAATTATACCTGTTTAACATGGAACAACTGTTGCATTTTAACTGGATATTCTTCATTTATAAAAGTATAAACTTTAAACATTATAAAAGTGTACCCATTTCTCTGTTTGTATTTATTGTTAACAGTGTACATATTTATAGTATTTGAACAGCACATATATAAATATATAGTATTATTATTATATATATAAATTGTAATAATTTATGTTTTGATGTGTTCATCACTTTATCGTTGGAGCATGTGTTTGACTTTTTAACAGGTATTACAATACTACTGGGGAGCTTGTGAATGTTTCCAATGGATCCATAACGTTTTCTTAATGTATAATAAAACGTAAAATAGAATTTGTTGGTTTATTTTATATTATTAATTAGAATCTTCAAAGCTGTCAAATAAATTTTGTGGTGTAAAAATGACAATATTTCCCCCGAAATTGTAAGTAAAAATGAGTGCCTCAACATGAGGGCTCTGCTTCATATTTACATTTGAAAGTTAAAGCTCCAGCTCATGCTGAAACATCCAGTGGAATGAAATGATAACATTTAGGGGGGGACCTGGGCATCTTGTCACATTTTTAACTTCAAATTCTAAATTAAGTACAGCCACAGAAAATGTGAATTATAATTTAACTTGACAACATCCTGGATAGGAGACCAGGTGCAATACAACCTCAACAGGAAAATCATTTCTTACAAAAATATGTTGAACCTTCAAATAAATCCATAATTGCATTGAGGTACTTGAAGATTGACCCACCTTTGATCGATGCACCCATTAAAGTAACGTAAATGCATCAAGATTCATTGTCAAATATGATTTTAATTATGTAATTCTGCATGATAAGTGCTTTTGATATTTTGATTAGATTTTTAATATTTCTTATGTTAAGTTAAGTTCAGGACTTTTAGAGTTGTATTTCTAAACTGTGGCATCACTATTTTAACTGGTAACATATGCGAATATTTCATTACCTTTGTCAAATTGTTTATATTCTAACAATAAACATTATAAACATTATCAAAGTGTTGAGACACTTTTATTGGTTCTCAGAGGCCACAGTTATTTGTCACCAGGGCTCAAGGATAGAAAAAGTCAGAAATAAATAGAAAATTAAACATTAGATAACAATATGTAGGATCTTTAAAACTAAAACAAGCATAGCAATAAAACACAATCAGCAGGTGTATGTCAATTGAGTATGTATATAACATGATTGACAATATGATTAGGTAATGAAGTCTGCTTGGTTATAGAAGCAGAGGAAATGATCTCAGTCTTGCATATCCTCTGATGACGCTGGGTGCTATTAAAGACCATAAAACTCTGCAGACCAAATAGTGGGACTCAAAATATCCTTTTCTGGGTTTTTATTCATGGTTCAAGAAGTGCCGTCAGACGGTCCGCCGGGTGATGTAACTACAGAGGAACGCTGGCCGGGAAACAAGAAATACTTCACATACCTGCTACACACACCACACGCACACGCACGCACACACACACACACACACACACACACACACACCCTTTGTAAAACTTTAAAAAAGAGCTCTGCTTCAGGTTTGGGTCGCCTGATTACATTCAACATGAACTAGTGATTTCCAGATTCACCTCTATTTCAAAAATGGTAACAGATAACAGTAAGTTCAATCAGAAATGGCTTTTATTCAGCTGTCAAAACATCATACGCAAAAATATCTTCATTTTATCTTCTCTTTAAACAAAACACGCCATGCAACTATAACCTGGTGTGAGATTATCTTTAATCCCTACGGGTGAAGACATTTAATTATTTCATGAACAGAATCACTTCTGATTTAAAGAGGACCTATTCTGCTCATTTTCATGTTCCTATTTAGTGTCTCTATTGTGACATGTTTCAATGCTTCAATGTTCAAAGAGTTATTTATTTTCTCATACTGCCTGTGCTGAAGCACCTCTGCTCTGATTGGTTACTCCCTCTGGAGGCAACTTTGGGATTTTAGCCTTTGCAGACGATTTGCATGCAACAAACCTATAACACAGTACAGGAAAGGAAAACCAAAAAAGTATAATAGGGCCCCTTTAATACAGTAACATTTCATTCATATTTTTACTGTGAAATTCAGTTATAAGTGTAATTGTGTAATGCTGTAATTTATATTAACAGCACCGTTAATAATTTATCTGGGAATTCCTTATTTTATCTTTTCAGAAAAACAGATTTTTTGTTCACAGACTTATAGAAATCCTTGATCGTCATTTTACCCCGACAAAGTTTAACAGCTCATCTCGTGTTCATATAAAACTTGTATTATTTCATAATTTACCGAGCTAGGCTCACACTTCCAGTTTTTGTGCTAAGCTAAACATTTCAAACTGACACACACAATTAAAACTTTAAATATGAAATTGCTTGTTATATTTCACTGTATCATCTTGCAACCCTGTCACCTGAAAATGCTGTTCCCATAAGAATCTGTATCTATTCTTTATTTTCATTGTACAAGTATTTTTTTCTATATGCAACTTATTTATCTAGTAACACTACAAGATAAAATATTTTCCTTGTTTCTAAAAAGTTGGCATTTTGCTTTAAAAACGTAAGCAAATGTATTTATTATATTAGGTTAGATGCTGTATGACTTTCAGTTTTGAATTCTAACTTTGAAAACAAAATACTTAGTGAACCTCACAGAAAGTGATGGAGATACAAAACCTTACTCAAAATAATAAGTGAATCTTAAGCTTGACTAAAACAACATGTCAAAAAAAAGAGAAGAAAATAGCAAATTAAAAGTAAAATCCATACTTCCTATTTGTACACGCAAAGGGTCAACATCTACACTGATAAACACAATTCAAAACAGTCCAGCACAGTTCTGTTAATTTGTCTGCCTTCTGCATGTCCAGTTCCCTCAGTTTTAAGTCAAATAATTGGATCATTCCTAAAATGACACACAAATCTGCTTCTGCTTTGATCTAAAACCATCTGGCTCCAGTCACTGTCAGTTCTTGAAGTGCTATAATAAATCCACCAGTAAGTACTTTAAACACTTCTGTGTCAACTAAACATTCCCTTAAGTACTTAAAGCAGTAGGCTCGACTGAGAGTGCTTAAACGACAGCTAGACATCTTATGTTAAACATTGATATATCATCTGGAGTATTTTAAATACTTGTCAAATGAAAATAAAATGTAATGACTTTAAGCGCTACTAATTCTGTATTATTTTGTTACTCATGTCATGTATTTGTATATAACAGGCAAACCACCACAGTCGATATCAGATTTACAGTTTGGTTTTTTTTCGGTATTTTTGACCCTATAATTCTGTTTTTGAGCACTGCTAAATCTTTTAAATCACCATATTGAGTTAACACTGTCTCAGTGCTGACAGGGTGTATCCAGGTTTTGTCCGCACTTCCAGCAGCAGTAATGCTGATGATGCCAAGTTCTTCCATCTGTCCCCGTGTGAAAAGACTGAGAGAAGATCAACTGAGAGAGGAGAAACAGGACAAAACGGATATGTTTATTTAGCAATTGGAGAATAAAGTTAAGGTCAAGATTACAGTTGAATTCTTCAGTGTTTGAACCAGGCTTTTTTGAGAAAAGAGTTAAGACTGCTAATGAGCAGTATATATAACAATAGCCTGTTTAAATGTATATTGATGGGCCATCAGGGCAAGCAAAGCCTTCTCTCCTGGCCTAAACACGGTCAGAATCACTGACTAACCTTTTAATATAGTATTTTCATTAACAAGTTTTAAATTATTTCCAATAGTCTATTCTCTTCATTGTATGGCTTTTCTCTGTGTTGCGGGCCTCATCAGATAACTTTGCATGGGGCCACAAGTTGGCCAAGGGCGGCCGTGGCTGCGTCCAGTAATGGTTGGTAATGTTGGAGCTGTTATCCAATCACATTTAAGTCAGAATGTGCTGCAGGGTCAAATAAACCAGCCTGAGGCCTTCAGAATCAACAGTGCGGGCAGTAAAACAGTAGCTTAAAATAAATGGCAACGTAACTGTTGCATTGACCAATCACATTATGGTGATTGGTCAATGCTTAGGGCCATCTAGCAGGCGTACGATGACGTCAGCATTTTCACGGGCCACTACTGTTTATAGTTAATAGCTGCATAATTCTTGCTTTTCTGTATTTGTATCCTCGTGGTTGATAGCAATTATAAGTCGTTGTGGATAAAAGCGTTAAAGACCCATTTATGATGCTAACAATTTGTGTTCAGCCGGATAATCTGTACATAATAACATCACTTGTATGATTCTTGAAGCGTAAATGCAATTGCCAGAAGTAAATGGCTAACGTTACCATCACCACGTTACATCACCACTGCTAAGCTAAAGGCGGCTAACTGTCTGTGTGATGATGTTTTAGCAGTCTCTTTTAGTCATTTCGTAGCAACCGCCGTTTTAATGACATTAAAGCTTCAGAGCTTCAGCACCAGTGGGGTATTTACTGACACATTTTATGTTGTAGGACAAAATGTGAAAATCTCTTCTCTTGTGTTAACCACAGACCTTATTTGAGGTATCTGACCAGATATGAAATCAAATTTTCTTTGACTATGTAACGGGAAAGGAAGTGTACGTGAAGGGTCTCACCTCATCACAGCCTGAGCACCGCGGCCACACCGTCTCACAGTAGTGCCGTCCGCAGAGCAGCTTCTGATTGGACCAGAAGTACACCAGGTCTGCCAACCCCTGGCCACACTCTGCACACACAAAGCAGGTGGGGTGCCACAGGGCATCATGGTAACCAGCTCGGTCAGCGTAAACAGCCGGACTCTCCATGGTAACGTCACCGTGGCAACCTGTGCACTGCTGTGAGACGAGAAGGTTGTGAAGCACATTACTGCAACAACATATGATTCCAATATACAAAATGAAGCTTTTTCTAAAAACACGAGACTTATGTAAGTATTTTGTCGTTGTTGTGAGTTGTGTACTTACATTATCCCAAATGTTTCCAACACCTTTTAAACCTAGAGTAATCTGTTTTTGTTATCAATATCATGGTCCGTCTCTATCTCCTTTGCATGTCTAAGGCCACTCCTTTTCTAAATCCTGGTAGTTTAAAATATATTTTAACTGTATGAAGGATCATAATCATTGGACTCTGGAAGTTTTAAGAAAAATAAGCTCAGAACAGGTTAGCCTTTAGCTCGAAGCCCCTCTCTCCAATGTTACTGGCTTTAAATGCAAAACTGCTTTATTCAGTGTTTTTATCTTATTTACTCACTTGGACTGTTTGTTTTTTAGAAGAAGAGGCCTTTTTGGATAATACGGCTTCAAGTTCAAAACACTCAAGAAATGTACGTCTGTATCTTAGGAAAATAGCTATTTGCTCTGTACTTTGTCTACAAAAAAGCTATTGAAAAACACTGATTTTAACAGTTGTATTCACTGCGTACATTAGTTTTTGAGAGGAGGAAACGTGTGGACATAATTCAGCTCCTGGTCAGAACCAAAACATCCTAACATTAAAGAGTGAAGGACTTTAAACTGGGAAAAAGCTAACTGCAATGATGGTGTTGAAAACAACAACTCCCATGATCCCAAGCAAAGATGTCACCAAACCTTGTCTTATCTAATTGTTGTAATAGGCAGACACCAATGGAAGAAAATGATACACTTTGGATATGTTCCTTACATATCCAGTCTTCTTGCTGCCATCTGTTCCGTTAGTGGAGCAGTCATCTGAGATGTTGTTGTTGGTTGAGCCGTGGTCCTGGTGCTTCAGAGCATCCTTCTTGTCGCTGTTGCTGCGGTCCTTGGCCTCCTTTGCCATCCTCTGATTGGACGCTTCCCTCAGAGCTCCACCCTCGCCAGGTAAAGCCACCTCGCCGACTCCCAGCACCTCCTGCTTGTAGCTCTGCACAAACAGCAGCATGGCGGAAATCTGCAGGAGGACATCAGAAAGTAAGAGATCTCATGTAAAGGAATACCTTACCAACATGTGTGATTTCTGGTTCTCCTTTTAGTAACTACATTTTTTTATAAATAAATAAAAAGAGAAGCTGTGTGCAAATATTCATCACCTAGGCTAATACTTTTACAAATCATTAGCTGAAAGGGGTGTCAAATACATATTTTGTAATATGAGAGAAGCCAGGATAAAAATGTAAATGATCCCAAACCATCGAAACTAATCACCCCTGAGTTAAGGTATTCTTTTAAGGCAGTGGTTCCCAACCTTTTTTCCCAAGAGCCCCCCAAATGACTCCTGTTGGAAGTTGCGAGTCATCCGTGAGCAGAGCATCAAGTTGGCATGTCTATTACAGCTGAATGCGGCGATTACTATTTTGTTCAGCAAAACGCCTCACAAACGTATTAAGATCAACAGCTGTAGTGCGTTTTGATTCAATGCTGAGTACAGCCAAACTTGACATTCTCTTCTCTGTCATTGTAGACCGCAACTACCTCATTCCTTCAGTGCTTGGGTCCGAAAGGCTTCTCGTTTTGCGCCGTCCCCCCCGTTCAAGTGAATTCGCCACCAATCATATTTCCACTCTCGCGCCAGGACCGGGGGAGGGGTTACATGACGTGCATCTTGTGCTGCATTCACTTGCACTCGGACATTAGGGAGTTTCTCTCATAAATGTCCGATGAGCCACAACTTTTCTTTCAAAACAAAGATGCCAACTGGGGTGGCAGCTGGGGTGGCAAGGCTATTGTTTAGGGTGGCAGTTGCCACCCCATGCCACCCCGGTAGATCCGCCCCTGTGTGGATTCAAAAGTCTTAAATAATCTACAAAATGGAGGAGACCGATCTGATCGGAGCAACTGTGACAAATGATCCAACTGAAACCGGCATGGACAATGACTGTTTTAAAAATGCGCTTATCCAGACAAGCCTGGTTTGTACACTTTACGGGCAGAAGAAACATTTCTATTAAAGAAAGAATTATACATTTCTGTCTTTTTATGCCTAATAGCTCAACCCAGTCTCATGGCATTTCGTGTTCACCAACACGATTTTCCCCTTTTTTTCGTGTTGCACAGCACGATTTTAAAAGCAATGTATTTCTACTGGTAATGTGTTTCGTGCCTGCAGCACGTCTTTTTCTCCGGTCGGGTCGTGGAAGACCGGAAGCTGTGTGGTTCATAAAAACATGTTCTTACTCAATATCAAGCCACAATTATTGATTTTATTTTAAATCGTATAATTTCTGACTTTTGTTGCTGTCTGTGAGGAAAATAAATGGGGCTCAGAGCCTCAGAATACTGAAATCTGTATTTTTAAAAACTTTTTTCCTTCTAATTTGTTATTCTTTTCAAAATAACACTGTTATTTACACACCAATAACACACAATTATACTTGCTTTTATTTATTGGTTTAATTCCATAATCTCTGGCTGTTTTGGCGTCCGTCAGGAACTGAATTTCAAAATAAAAATAACCAGAAACAGACGTAGGCATTTCGAGCGATTACCCAAGATCCTCAGCTATGGTTTAAGCTCGCTGATTGGATGTTTTAGCCTCAATGCATGCTGGGATTTGGTGTTTATATTATTTGAAATCCAGAAAACATTTTAAAAGAATAAAATACTTAATTCCGAGTGCTCTTGCTTTTCTCTTTGAAAGTCATCACATAACGGCATTGTAATACACGGTTCGGCTGCATTAAATATTACAGATCTGCCGTAGTTCTTTATTTATAGAGCCCTGATGAAAAGACCTTTGGAAAAACTGAAGAAATGCCGCCGAAACTGAATACTTGACGTGGATCATAAATATATTCAACAATTAAACAACATCTTCAATTTCTCTTCACACAATACGTCTCCTTGCAGTATCAACACTAATTCGGCTGACTTTTACATTTGATCTAATTTGTAGATCGGTTATATTTACACCATATTGGGGCACAGCTGATATAAAAGGACTTGTAGTTTTTAAAGATATTACTGATTTTCTTTGAATATAAGAATGTAAATACTGAGTCTGAAATAGTATAGCAATATGCTGTAAAATTATGTGAAAGCATGAATAAAACTACAGATCTTCAGATGTTGTACATACATAAGTGTCCTACACTAATAATACAAAGTTATTATGGCTGTGTGTACCTTGTGTGCACCGCCTAGTGGTTAAAGCACGTTATTGAATTATCGTGTATTATTATGTGTTATATTTGATTAAAAAAATATTAAGAGTACATACTTTCATAGGGGGAAAGTAGAAGGTTTGTGATAGAAATATAAAATATAAAAAATCAAGAAGATATACTGTAAGTGTTCTCTACAATAAAACAGTTTAGTGCAGGATGTACAAAGATATTAATAGGAGGAGGTGCAAAACAGAAAAACGAATTAACCTTTATTTAAACATTAAATAACAGATTAAGGTCTTCTTTTAAATAAGAAAAAACGTTGGGGGTATCTATTTACAGATAAATATTAAGCCTGACAAAGTACTTAACGTCTAATATATTGCTTTCCTGCAATGTTAACTATGTTGAAGCACTTATTTTAACTGATATTATACACATTAATTATATTCTTATGTAGATAGAATAAGAAATGTGCAGAATATGACAGTTTAATGGTGGAGGTACACACATATTGATAGATGTCTTGTAATGCACTGTTGAGGAACCTGTGACCCAAGTTTTTCATTCATTGCATAACTACACCGTAGTTGTGTATATGATATGTCAATACACCTTTGAAAATCTTGAAATCTTGAAAGGGATGTGCAAAATAGCCATAATATACAGTCTTTAATGAACTATTAGTAGAGAATAACGAGTAATGAATATACTTTATTACTCGTTTCCATTCATGTCAATTGCAGATACATGTTTAGTCTTCTCAAGCACCAACTATCAAATATCTCTCCTGATTGTTGGCACTTGACAATCACCTTCCCTGAATTTTACTCAGGTGTAACTAAAGTCTGATTTAAGGGTTGTTTATATTTCACATCATTAATCAGAATCTGCAAAGTAACTCAAATAAGTGTGGTGGAGTAAAAATACCAGGTTTACCTCTGAATTATAGTGGAATAGAATTACAAAGTAACAATGAGCTGTCATGTGGGTATATATTAATGCTGCGCATTATAGACACAAGCGATTTTCACCCATTTATTAATTATATGTTTTACATTTGATAACACCAATGTGTTTAATACTGGCAACTTCTAATTGTGGGAAAAACGAAAACGTTCAGTAGAGACGTCCTATAGAACATTTTGCGAAACACAATAGCCAGCATGTGTAGTTCTGGGGGGGCGTTCGATTCCAGTTTTGGATAGTCTGGCGTGGTTTCGTTCCATTTCAAACAGCTGTTTGACGCTCGGCATAACCTTGGCGCACTGCCACTCCAACATCCAATCCCAAAGTTTGAAGATTAATCACGGGGACTGTAGTCCTAAACGATAGCTGGGGATTATGGGTAGTGTAGTTTCTTCGGCCATCTTAAACTCAGAAATGTTGACAATCGCAATGATGCTCGAAATGTCCCTTATAGGCCTACGTCTGTTTCCGGTTATTTTATTTTGAAATTCAGTTCCTGACGGACGCCAAAAAAGCCAGAGATTATGGAATTAAACCAATAAATAAAAGCAAGGATAATTGTGTGTTATTGGTGAGTAAATAACTGTTATTTTGAAAAGAATAACAAATTAGAAGGAAAAAAAGATTTAAAAATACAGATTTCCGTATCCTGAGGCTCTGAGCCCCATTTATTTTCCTCACAGACAGCAACAAAAGTCCGAAATTATACGATTTAAAATAAAAGCAATAACTGTGGCTTGATATTGAGTAAGAACATGTTTTTATGAACCACACAGCTTCCGGTCTTCCACGACCCGACCGGAGAAAAAGACGTGCTGCAGGCACGAAACACATTACCAGTAGAAATACATTGCTTTTAAAATCGTGCTGTGCAACACGAAAAAAAGGGGAAAATCGTGTTGTGAACTCGAATCAATAGATTAAAAATCGTGTTGGTGAACACGAAATGCCATGAGACTGGGTTGAATAGCTATAACTTGAATTTGTATTCAAATGAATTAATCAATTATTTATTTATTTTTATTGTAATGTAGAGACAAGGCTTTTAGTGACAATCATGTATTATTTTACAATTATATGTAAAAATTAAAAAAAAGTCTAAATATGATATTTGGCCTCAAATCATCTGAGGCCTGGTGCCTCCCCTGCGATCTTTGGCGCCCCCCAGGTTGGGAACCACTGCTTTAAGGTATATTGGTTACATACAGCTTAAGAAATAAATAGTGTTTGGAGTGATGTACCTCCTCTTCGGTGGCGAGGCTCTGACACTTCATGGGGTCCTGATCGTAGGCAGGGAGCTGACCGAGGAGCTGCCTGTGCCGCTCCAACGCTCCGTCTGTCCCCGAGACGGGACGAAGACTCTCCGGGATGAGCTCCATGTACTGCATGGCCTGAAGAGGATCAGGGGCAGTTTACTTTGGGTTAGTTTTACTGCAGCTTTTCATTTTACAGCAGCTTGCATTTTCCACTAGTTGTTAGTATGTTGAGTTAAGAATTGTCTGATGAACTTTCAATGGCAAATTCATCATCAAATGTATCAAATATAGAACATGGAAAAAGGAAATATGTAAACTAAAAAACCTCTACCTCACAAGTTCAATTTATCGACATGTATACTTATATTGCAGTCTGTAAAACATACTGTAAGACATATGACTGCCTAGCCCTTGCCAACATAGCTTGTTGACTTCAGATTGACTTGAGGAAATGTTAGGTGTTGTCAGTGACATAGCTGTGGGTTGTTCTTAATGACTAACAGTCTACAGCTACAACAAAGGTGGACAAACAACTACATTTTACATAGAAAGCAGTTATGAATTACATACTCTGTTACAAATAAGTAAATATAAAGTCCTGCATTTAAACGTTGACTTTAGTAAATGTATGAAAGTAAAATGACTATTATAATAAGTAAGTAACTAAAGATATTTGCCTCTGAGAATTTGTAGACATACAGTGTAGTAGCAGGAGAAGTATTTTTGGACTAGGTTTCTTACTAGCAGCATCATTTAAAGTGGAAAAACATTAGGCAAACAACATTTAGTTTTTAGGGGAAGGTTTTCCAGACCGCAGCTCTCAATAACCACTGTCGTCCTTATAATGATAGATATGAAACATCTGTCTAATGACAACCAGACGGCCTACACTGTTCAACACACGAAGAGCTGCAGAAACTAACCATACTGATGAGTATAGTGATAAATCCCATTGGTAAACCTCTAGGATGGGAGAAAAAAGTTCTTTATTTTTGTTTGTGAGCATGTGCATGCACAAAGTAGGATAACAACACACATAAAAGACAAGGAACTGAGGACTGGTCTTACATTTGTTCCAGTTAGTGATTAGTCAGAAACAGAACACCAATAAAGTGGTGCAGGAATGAGCCCTAAAACCTGAAATGAGTTGGCATTTTCAGCCCCCCGGGTTGCTTTGTCTTAAGTAAGTGTTTTTGGTTAGCAACCTGAAACATGGTCTATGGTTAAACAAGCTGAAAAGATTTTAACGTTTTGTTCTACGACATGAAATCTTTCTGTAAATACCCCATAGTGAATTTCGGTGGTTGATGACAACTATGAGACTGCCTAACGTCATCATGTGGAAGATGAGTGTGCCTTTAGCTGAGTGCTGGGGATGCAAGTCCTGCAACCGTTTTGAAGTTCAGTTATAGACATTTTACTCCTTGCTATTGCATTAAATGTTACAAGTTTCACAAAATGTGTGTTCATTTGTGAGACATTATATCAAAATTGATTTACAATATCACATAATGTTATGTCCGTAGCTGAAGTTACTTAACAAACTGATTTATTTTAAACACAAAGCATTGTCCTGCAAAGTCCTCAGATCTCATCCTCAAAGAAAATCTGCTATAGAAAATGTGACTTTACAAGCTTTCTCAACTTCACAAGAGCATCCAACTTCCTGATCTTCCCACGGATCCTCACCAGTGTTTGGTGGAGGCCGGCCGGCGCCCAGTCGTACGTCGTGGTGTTGAAGGTCGGGTCTTTACGCGACACCACTGGATTGGTCACGATCATGCGGTTCCTCTTGTATATGCGAAGGCCACCGCCTCCTTTGACTTTCACTGTCAGGTGGGAGCACGGGGAGTCTGAGAGCAGGCGTCCCATTCGCTGGTCATCTTCAAGGTCACTCCCCGGAGCATGGTCCACCGCGCTACAGCCACAGCTGATACAGGCTTTTCTGCACAGGTAAATGAAGAATAAGTAGAGATAGATATTTAAGGAAAATATTAATTCATCGACATGCAAAGGGTTTTCTAAGGAGGAGCCAATGTAGGTTTTTATTAAAAAAAAACAGGGATGAGGTAATGTTTTGAAAAAGAAATTGGAAATTCTGAAACACAAGAAATAAACTCGTAAATGTAGGGTTTTGTCAGGGAGCCAAATCGCTTTAATATAGGGAAATGATGTTTTCAGTTAAGAAAGTGGTGCAACGCTGATGGAGCTAACAGTAAACAAATAAGTGGGACATCATCCCTCATGGTCTTCCCAGCTGTAGAAACTGACAATTAGTGTTTTGGTGTAAGAAAACAGACATCTTTCTTTTGTCCATGTAGTCTAAGCTTGTTGGTGCAGAACAGACTCTCACTTCATCCTCTCAAGAGGCTAGAAGTATGCAAAACCACCAACTTTAATAGCAGAGAGTCGTTGAGAGAGCGAAGAGAAACCACAAAGAGTGTGTACAGCATTCTTTTTTCTCTCTTGTGGGTTCTTTTTTCTGGCAGAGAGAAATAATAGAATAAAAAGCAGTATACCTCCAGGAATGTGGCTGGTATCCAGAGCAGCTCGCCTCACATACATGGCAGACGTCTGCCCCTGCTGTACTCTGCTTCATAGACATCTGAAACAAAAACACCATCATGATACACATTGTTTTCTCAAACCTCTCTTTTAAAAACCCTTTTTTCAGAATAGCTTTTCTCTTGAATTTCTTGTATTTTCTGTTCTTTATCATACCTCACTTGTCATTATTACTGAATACATTATATTTTGTTACGGTGTGTGCAGGAAGCAGGACCCAAATGCAGATTAAAGTGTCAAAAATAACTCCTTTATTTCAAGGCTAAACTATTCAAAAAGACAGAACAGAACACTCACCGATGACCTAGTCAAAACACAAGACGAACCGACAGAGACAGAAAAACCAGAACTTAAATACACACAAGACTAATTATACAAACAAGACACAGGTGAGGAGGGAGGAGAAAACACAGGGACACCAGGTGCACACAATCGGGTAATAAGACACACCAGGGAAACTAACGACAGGGAACCACAGACAGATCTAAAGACAAAACACAACGCAGACAGAAAACCAAAGACAGATCTAGACAAGACACAACGCAGACAGAAAACCAAAAACAGATCTAGACAAGACAAAACACAACACAGACAGAAACAGGCAAGACAGGAGGTGAAGACCTTTCAAAATAAAACATGAAACAAAAGACAGAAAAAGACAAGACAAAATACAACACAGACAGATCTTGACACATTTTGTGTATTGTCCGTTCTCTTTATGTCTTTGTAAAACACTTCATAACTCATTTTCAAAGGTTAATACTATAATTATTCATATTATTATCATTATTGAGGCTAACTCTGATTCTGTGAGGTACAGTCCATTAGGTTTCTACCTTATAAGAAACCTAAATTAAGAACATCTAAGATCAGAAGTCAACCTGAAAAAAGCCTAAATTACGGTCCAAAATATGTGTACAGCAGGAAAATAAAGTGTTGGAATGATGAAAAAAATTAATATTTTCTTCCATAAGTCAAAAATAATGAAACACTTATCTCATAATTGAAATGTGTTTGACTTTTTAAGGTATGAGTGTGGGGATAATCTACTTGTTATTACTGTAGTGAGTGTATGTATAAAGACCTGATCTTCTGTGCCATAGAGCTCCATCGATGTTCCAATAAACACATCAACAAGCCACACTGTTCCACTAGGTGACATGAACGCACATATTCTGCTTTCTATTTGACTTAATCCCTTTAAATGCACTTAAATTACAAAAACTAAATGAAAATAAAGGCCTGATATGCGGCACAAAGCCGGAAAACAAAATGCAGTGCTTATTCTGCATTGTTTTCAAGTATTTTCCAACTAGAAGTTTTATTTGAGTAAATTAGTGCTAGAATAGATAGCTCCCCAGATCGCTTAAAGTCAGTAATAGTCGATGGTGTTCTACAAAAGTTGTAGCCAGTAGGGGCTGAGGGAAACAGATAGTGGTTTGGTTTTTCTTTGCAGCATCAGCCCAAACAACAATACCACATGTGAACGCTTGACGGGAAAAGGTTGAAAAGTAATCTGTTGCTAATTTAGAGTGAAAGTGAAAGTGAATACAAAACCTGAACCTTCATTTTTGACTATGAAAAACTAGATTCATAAAATATTCCACCAACTTCTTCGGGTGGTGAAGCCAGTGAAAGCTCGTGTGAAAACGTTTGAGTTTAATTATCCAACATCACCCCTAAACTTAACCTGGAAGCACTGAGCCAAATTAATTAATCCGTCGCTGAAAATAGTCCCCAACCAATTCTCTATTTCTAGTTCGTCTGTTTGACCAGCTGTTTTAGGAAATTCCACCCAAAAAGTTCAATCTCCCAGGAAAATGATGTCCTGCTTCACGTCATTTAGCTTGAACACAAAATGCAGTGCTTCCTGTGCAGTAAAGTGTCTCTGAAGAGGTAAGACAACAGTTCGGAGTAGTGACGATTATTCTGACATGAGAGCACGTGATTGATGGGAAAGAAGAAATGATGTTTCTAACTTTTCTGAGTAAGTGTGGGAGGAAGAAAGGGAGTGAACACACACACACACGTATAGTGGATGATCTCATTGCTCCACCCGGTGACATCATCATTATCTCAGTACTAACAGTCTTATCAGTCCCTGTGCTCAATTTTGTATTTTCCTCCTTATCCTCCTCAGTCACACTACAATCATAAAATAGTTATATCTCCTTCAGCTTTTTCACTATTTAATTGTTTTCTCCTCTTTCCTGTAACTCACATTTTCTAAGCTTTCTTGTACTTTTATATATACAGTAAGAAGAAAAGAAAAAGCCCACTATCCTTTTCCAGACTATACACTTCTAGTATAAGCATTAGTCACAACAGACATTTGGTCCATTTGGGTATGGTCACGTCACCGTACCCAGGAAGAGAAAAAGAGAGATCTCCAACGAGGCGTTCTGGGGCAGCACAGACAGGTATTTTCTGTGTTAGAGTGTTACTCTCTACAGGGTGTACTTTGAGGGTTTGTGACTCTGCAGACCGTTTACATGCAGAAACACCTTCATAACACACAAGGGGACGGGTAATTTGTAATGTTTGCATATGTACAGTACATGTATGCTGAACTGCAGGACGGATTCCAGAACAAATTTCCTTACGGGGACAATAAAGTATATCGTATCGTAATAACCGGAAAAGCATGTCATGGGACCTTTAAGTACGATTTTGAATGCAGAACCTTTACTTTAATGGAGTATTTTTGACATGATGTATACTTTTACTCAAGTAAAGCTTCTGAATACTTCTTCCACCACTAGTACTCACAACTTTCAAGCTAGCAGTTATGGAAGACTGGTCATCACAATGACTTCAGAACAAATGAAAATATTGTACAAACTAATAATAGACTTTTCTACTTGTTTTTTTTCCGAGCATTTGATTTATTGATTGCTGTCAGGACTTAGAGAGTATTTAAAACACATAACACTCCCTTTCCTTAACACAAGGTCAATTGAACTGTACATGTGTGTGCATGCAAGCTAGGGAACAATACTCAGGGACAATGAGTGACTGTTTCAAAATCCTCTGGCAGGAAACCTGATGACTGTTGTGCTAAATCGCCCTGCTGCTGACAGACCTGACCTCCCATCCATCTGTCATTAGGCAATAACAAGCTGCTCAGACACCTCAATATTCCCTCTATATTTATATATGGAGACACACGCTCCTCCACAATAGTGACCTACAATATGAGCTGCTGTTTCACTCTAACGACAGTCATTCTTTTGTTTTGCCTCCAGCTAACACTATGATGTCATCATGACGAGGCACTGACATTTGTTCACCCAAACTTAAATCTATGAGATTTTCTTTCATCTTCATCATCATACTCCCACGAGGAAAAACAGACCCAGACCGACAGTCACTGGTGTGAGAGAGGACAGATTAGTGTGTTTAGAGGTATGAAGAGAGAGTGTGTGTGTGTGTGTGCGTGTGTGTGTGTGTGTGTGTGTGTGTGTGTGTGTGTGTGTGTGTGTGTGTGTGTGTGTGTGTGTGTGTGTGTGTGTGTAATGTGTGTGTGACGGTGAAGAGGCTGTTGATGTGTCTGTGTTGAAAAGGTCAAAGTGACAGCGGCTGCAATAGAAACAGCTGAAGAAGAAATGTCATTACATCCCTCAGGAACACACTGAATGACAGAACGGGTTTATTACTGTTAGTGTGGTCCTAGCAGTGGTGGAAAGTAGCTACATTTACTCAAGTACTGTATTCAAGTACAATTTCTCAAGTATTTTCTTGAGTATCTACGTTAAAATATATATTTACAAGTATGAATCTACTATTGAATTATGAAAGATAAAAATGCATACATTAATATAGTACTATATTATATAAACTGCCCAGCAGAATATAAAGTAATTTAAATAAGCTCCGTTATCAGCTGCAAAATTAAAGAAATGTATCATTGTCACCAATATTGTAATATTCTTGAATTGGGCCTTTCTGCATATTAGTCCTTTAACCTTTTTTCATTTAGGTATATTATGAAGCTTATACTTTTTTACTTTGACTTAAAGAGGCCGTATAATGCTTTTCAAAGTTTTCCCTTCCCTGTAGTGTGCTATATATATAACATCTCTAACCAATCACAACAGATCCAGCAGCTAACCAATCAGAGCAGACTGGGCTCTGGTTTCAGACAGAGGGTGAAAAGCCAGATAAAGACAGTACGAGACAAATAAAGAGCTTTTTGATCATTAAAGCATGGAGACATGTCCCAGTAGAGTTAAGACGGATTTTGAATGCAGGACACAGAGTATTTTTATTTTTATTTTGTGGTACAAATACTTTTATTGAAGTGCTTCTTTCATTGAAGGTTACCAGGAAGTCATTTTAAAGATACCTCCCACTAAAACTCCTCTGTTCCTGTAGAAAAGGCAGACTGTTTGTATAAGTGTGTTTTTGTCGGAGCGTCTGCTCTCACTGTGACACTGGTGGGAGTCACAGTGAGAGCAGACGTGACTCAAGAGTTCCCCCAAACTAACAAGAAATAAAGCCGTTACTCATCCTGCATCACAACACAGCACGTCATGCAGGTAATGATGAGTCGGGGTTACATTGACAGATCTCTACATCATTCCTTTGTGATTGCTAGAAGTTCTAATTTACCTGAACACACATCCAAATAAGAGTTTCCCAAGTGTCCTTTTCCCATTTTTTATGGGGCCTTGTATGTCTCTTTGTGAAGTTGTATTATCATATTGTCCTATCTGTGTTTATTTAGAAGTAATAAATTAGGAGCACAATGGAATCATAACGCACACATACACTTCATGAAACCAGTCTCACACAAAGGCCTCTAACGTACATGACATGTATTTGGGAAAAAGTGAGCATAACTTTAATATAAACTTAGTTTTTACTGTATTAATTGTGTGAGAGTTTGTAAATAGATGTTTTGATATAGTTTCCCAGTTGGTAAGCGTGGCTCCCAAATACTTCAATTCGTCAACATTTGTATCTGTTCTTGTTTAGAAAACTGATTGAGTGGCATTGCCCTGTTTGTCTTGTTGCAAATGTGGCATTATGACACACAACCTGTTGCATCTCGTTATATCTGGAAGGAAACAAATGTGTGCAAAATATTCCTATATCCACTGAAAATTAGAATAAGTGGCATCGAAAGTTCAAAAACAGGACAGAATGCTGACGCTTATACTAAGGTGAGTTCATCGCATCTATTGAGCTCTTATATTCTGGTGTGTGATGTGTCTCTTATCTGCAGCAAATAACATGTTGTCCTTCAAGACAGAATAACTGTCTTTTGTGAAAGGAAATGAGCTATTATTAGATTAGAGTTAGATTAAATTAAATGTAATGATCCCATATTGGTAAATTGATTTGATGCAGCAGCACGTTTAGAAGGCATTGCAAAATGAGTCAAACATGTGATAAAATGTAACTTCTAACCCCAAAATAAAAAAATGTATACAAATAAACAGTGGAAGGATAATAGAATACACTTAAATATACAGAATATAATAAGTTAAAACAAACTGTATTGACCAACCTACTACTGAAACATAATATATACAATTTTATATTTTTTATATACAATATTTTTATTAAAATGAAAGTGCAAGGAAGTATAGTTTGAGTACAATATATTATGTATACTATTCATTGTAGTTCAGCACATGAATCCCTGTACCTCTCTTTCATTCCTTTTGTAACCATGAAAGCTGAACAGTTCAGTATTATTAGCTGCTGAGCGTCAGCCAAATAACACCAGCCAAACTATAAATGCATTTCTTCAGAAAGAGGGAAACGTGTGTCAGCTCTATATTTAGGAGTGAGATAAGGCGAAGCTGAGCAATTTCAAACATGTCGGCTATATGACGGTTACAGCAGGAAACGCTGAGATAAGAGGCTGGAGGTCAAAGAAGCAAAGAGTGACCCTCTTTAACGTCCACAACTCTGTCTCATGGCATCATGGGTATTTCCTGTGCTACATAATGAGCTGAGATTTACAGTAAAGAGCACATTCACTATTTGAAAGTGTAAACAAAAGATATCAGGGAGAGAAAGATAGGATTGTTTCCTATAAACTGTATGTTAACACACATTCTTTCTTTGAACTCCTTCCTCTCAAAGGAATCCATTCTCAATGTTTTTTGAAAAAGGAACAATTCATCTTTCACTGCCATGCCCATAAAACAACCAAACTACAACCTTTACACAGGTTTAACAGGTTCTCAGTAAACATTCTTTGCCCCTGTTACATACATACAATCTGATGATTATTTTCAACTTAAAAGCAACTTATTCTTTATCAGAAAAAAAGTAATCAGAATTGGTACAGTGCAAAGTGATGTTTGTATATGTCTTGTTTTGTCAGTCCAAAACCCAAAGACATTGTGTGTGTGGTGGGTTATTTCCATCCTGGTGATGGCAGTTTTTCCAGCAGAGGGATAGGGAGGATCAGGACCCCCCCCCCCCCGGACAGGTGACACTGATCCGTCAGGTTGTCCTCCTCACACTGACCTCTATGCAAACGACCAGAGGACGGATCACAGGACGGATCTGAGCCGTGCCAGAACCGACCCAGTGGGAGGATCAGGTCATGGTGGATTACCTTCACTGAGTGAACTACAAATCTCCAGCTGTTTGAGAACAAGCCCGGGAGATTATCCAAAGTGACATAAACATATATTTAAGAGCCTAATGCGGGTCAGAGAACCAACGTGATAAATACAAATCAGAGGTGGAAGAATTGCTCTATTACTTAAACAAAAGTAATGACACCACAGTGTAGAAATACTCTGTCACAAGGAGATGCTCATTTGAATATGTAATGTTCTGATACCCTGTGATTTTCTGTCCTTATCTTGTCTTAAAGAGGTCCTATTCTTCTTTTTGGGGTTTCCCTTCCCTGTAGTGTTATATAGGTTTTTGTGCATGTAAATGGTCTGCAAAGGCTCAAATCCAAAAGTTCCCTCTGGAAGGAGGTTCTCCCCCACACACTCCCCCCTGCATGAAACGCCTCCAGTGGAATCTATTGTTTACTTCCTGAACATAGTGACATCACTACGTAACACTTGTGCTTCTATTGGCTAGTTCTCCAACACATTGTACATGATAGGCTAAGGGGCGAGACATCTCTAAGTGTTTGACCAATCACAGCAGAGCCAGCCAGCTAACCAATCAGAGCAGACTGGGCTCTGGTTTCAGACAGAGGGTGAAAAGAGGTGCTGCAGCACGGGCAGTATGAGAACAATAAAGAGCTTTTTGAACATTAAAGCATGGAGACATGTCACAGTAGTTGTTAATTGTATTATTAAACCAAATAGGAAAATAAACTAAAGTTAACAAAATAGATGGAGTAAAAAGTAAAGTAATTACCTCTGCAATTTAGAGGTTTAAATGTATAAAGTAGCAGACAATGGAAACACTTGAATAGAGCACAATTAAATAAAAATGGTACTTCAGTAGGCTACAGTAGTCTTGGCATGTTGATAAGAGGCAACTTAAAATGCCATTAAATCATTTAGCTTAAATAAGTTGGGGTCATCTTTGAGTCTATTTTAATTTTTTAGAATTTATCCAACTGGAAATTGCAATCGAAAAATGGCCTCTGCGTTGGACACAGCTTGTTATGAAGGAAGGAAGAAGTCGCTGCACTGAGAGTACATTTTCTTTGCCATTACCCCACTTCTTTAGGAGACTAGCAGCAGGTCTGATTTGATTAACTCCAATGAGAGAAGTAACGTGGAAACAGTTTTTGACCTGTTCTTTTGCCCCACAATCAACACAGTAAATATTAGATCCATATCTTAAGAATATTCTGATGCTGAAATGGCATATTTTATACGGGAACATTTACTTTGTTTAGACATTTTTCTCTGAACAAGGTCTTGCGTGACCTGACAATTAACACACAAGAAAAAAATGGAAGAGAAGACATTTCATAAAAAAAGGTGAAGAAATATCACAAAATGTTGTTAAAATACCTCTGGAAAAGCATTTAAGTACATGTTGCTGATAATACTGCTTGTACTTGAGTCATATTTTTTAATCCTGGAATTGTACTTGTAATGGAGCTTTTTAAACCATAGCGTTTCAGTACTTTTTCCACCTCTGATTTTAAAAGCAGCTCAAATCCTACCAGCTGTGATAGAGAGAAGGTTTATTGAAGTGTCTCCAGACCTCCATCAACAGAATATCTACACCTCTGAACCTTGACCTCCTCTCTGTGCCGATGAACATCTGGAAGTATTTATGAATACGAGTCTCAGCTGCACAGATGTAAATGCTTCCTACCTTCTCCATGGCTGAGCTCACGTCCATGTCGTCCGGAGTGTCTGCTCCTTCTGCCTCTGCTCTTCCAGAACAATGGGGCTTTAAATTCCTCCCCTGTCGGCCACACTTCCTCTCCCCCCGCCCACACTCACTCCTGCCGCCACTCCTCTCCCCAGCCCCCTGCAATTTAACCGTCTAGACTTTCATCTTCTCCCTGCTGCAAAACATCAGCTTGTCTTTTGCCTGTCTTTTTCTGGTTGCACTTCACTTTCTTTCCCTTCTTTCTACTTTGATGAACTTGCAACACCTTTCTCCTCTTCAGCTGTAGACTTTATTTCCTGTTTTTATGTTGTTCTTCACTCTCCCCTCCTGATTCGTCCTGCTCTACTTCTCCACCCCTGCAACATGAACTCAGCAGAATTCTTCACCTCCTGATTTTTCTTTAAGTCTCCACTTTCTCCCTTACAGTGAGCTACTTCGTTCACCTCTGCTTCTCTTTCTGACTCTGTTTTGCTTTGTTAAATATGACAGGTTCCCGGGGGAGTAAAGTTGATTTACTCATGAACTGTACTCTCTATATATTATGGAAAACATTATTGATGCAAGTAGCTTTTAAATATTGCAGCCAACTGAGGTAGAGAACGTTTTTACACTTTGTTATGTCCGGTGGCTTCATTTACTGTATAACATTTGCTCGTTGATTTATAAGACCATTATAGGTTTTTTAAATTCTAATGTGCATGTAAGTAGTAACTACAGTTGTCAGATACATTTAGACAGCTACAAAATTGGTATACAAATGTAAAGGAGTTGAAGTGTATAGTACTAGTACTTTCACTTTTAAAGGGGGCATCTAAATCTGGAAAAACTGGTGCTTTGGCTGCTGGATTTGGCATCCTATCTCTAACTTTGGCCAGGATGGTCATCATCTCACCAAAATCAGACAGGTGTTAGTTATTCCACTCTAAGCAAACAAAAGCAATTTACTCCGAGCCTATCAGCTGAAATAATAAGGGGCCCTATTATGCTTTTTGGGGTTTTTCCTTTCCAATATTATGTTTAATAGTTTTTTTGTGCATGTAAATGGTTTGAAAACACTCAAATCCTGTGTTCCCTCCAGAGGGAGTTTCTCTCCCACACACTCCCCCCCTGCCTGAAACGCCTCCATTGGACTCCTTTGTTTACTTCTGTAACATAATGACATCTTTACTGTGTAACACTTGCACTTCTATTGGCCAGTGCTTCAACACATTGTACGTGATCACAACAGAGCAACATCCATCTAATCAATCACAGGCAGTAGGAGAAAAATAAAGACCTTTTTCAACATTAAAGCATCTAACAATTTCACAGTAGAGGCGAAAAATACAAATAAGAACCTAAACATTTGCATAATAATTCCCCTTTCAGTATTTTGGTGCAAATAGTCTTCTACTTTTGCTTAAGTAAGGTTTTTTCAACAATAGTATTGCAGCTTTTAAAAGATCAGAGAACTTCCTCTAACAGTGCAGGTAAATATTGTTACAGCTGCAGAACATGTATCTCACAGTAGGCAGATGTATGGTCTTTAAAACAGCAGCTGAACTGTGTGCCTCCTACAGCAGGCTGGAGGACTAACTGGGGTGGTGAGGCCTGGCTGCTCTGTTTGTGTTTTTAATCTGAGACAAAGTGCACCCTGAGGGATTCCCTGCGCACGCTCAGCCAGCCAATCAGAGTGACCCTTAAAACTTTTCGGGTCAATCAATGCCAGGCAGGGATACTAAATGTGGCTAATAAGGCTACAAAGGGGCCCTGTATTAAAGGTCTCCTATTATACTATTTTTAGGCATATATTATAGGTCTTGGATATATAAAAAAAACTAGGGCCAGGACTTTAACGCGTTAATTAAGATTAATTAATTACACAAAAATTAACGCGTTAAAAAAATTAACGCATTTTAATCGCACTTATTTTTGCACTGCGGAACGTTTCTCACTGGTTGAGTTTCAGGCGTACCGATTATACTGGAGCACCAACTAACGTTCATGACTTCAGACAACAACAAACCACAGTGAACAACAGTGGGAAATGTTGTTTTAAAAAACGGACGGATGGAAGCGTCGATAAGAGCACGGTTGTGTGCAAATTATGCAAAAAGGAATTCGCATATCAAGCCTCAAGTATCACCTCAATGCAAAATATATAGCAGCTAGCGTGGAAGCTAGCGTGGACGTTAGCCTATTTTATCGCGTTCACACCAAAAAGAGCCGGTACTAAAATTAGTTCATGAGAACCTTTTTACCCCCACGAAAGTCCCTGCTAGAGAGCAGAGAGCTGCTAGAGAGCAGGGACTTTCGTGCGGCTCTCTTGTGAGAAAATAGCTATATTTCTGATTGGCTGGCGGATTGCAAACCACGCCCCGTAAAACTCCCAAAAAGTTTTGTGAAGCCGCCATTTTATTATCCTCGTATTAGCATTATTAGCATTAGCCCAGCGCAGAAACGCAGAGAGACTAACTTATGGCAACACAAAATAAAACATGGGAGCGGTGGACATGAGGAGGTGTCGGCGTTCTGGCGATTTACTCGGAAGACTGCTGGGACTCCCAGCAGCTTCTACTGAAGCCAGTCCCCAACTCCGGGGACTTCCGGCCGGGGACTTTGGGCGGCAGTATACGCCGTGAAGTGGTTTGCGGCCTGCCAGTAAACCCAAAGCAGAAGAAGAAGAAGTGACGTCAGCGGCTTCATTTGCCTAATCCACCCCCAGGTTCAAAGAGTTCTCATGAACTAAATTCTCATGAACCTTTGTGGGAAAAGTACTGCGGTGTGAATGCGCCTAATGGTATACTAAAATCCATGTGAAAAAAATTGCTTCTCACTGTTCTTAGGTCAAATATTTATATGTGATTAAAAATGCGATTAATTTCGATTAATTAATTACAAAGCCTCTAATTAATTAGATTAATTTTTTTAATCGAGTCCCGGCCCTAAAAAAAACATGTCTGAATTGTTTTGCTCAAAATACCAAACAGATCACCCATTCCAGCCCTGCCTCATCTCATACCGCTCTATTTCAGCCCTATTATGGTGCCTTCACACCGGACGCAATGCGATTTTTGGGGGCGGCGCGATTACATGTAAAGTCAATGCAAATTCACTCCGGCGGCGCGCATAACGCGGTTGATGCGAATGCCACGGCGCGATTGAGGCAATTGACGGGGGCCGCGATAATCGCTCGAGTTGAATTTTTTCAACTCGAGCATCAAATTCACATGACGCGTTCGCACGGTAGCCAATCAACAGTGAGGATCTCAACCTGCCACTGACGTTGAACCAGAAAACCAAAACATCAGCCGTTAGCTGTTAGCCCTCAGAGCTCACAGCTCCTCATATCTGTTCAGAAACTAGACATAAGTTAAACAAGGCAAGGCAAGGCAAGGCAAGTTTATTTATATAGCACTTTTCAACACAAGGCAATTCAAAGTGCTTTACAAAAAATGAAAGACATTATGAAAAAGGCAACATTAAGAAAAAGGCAAGTAACAAGTAAAAACCACAGACGGTCTGTGTCATGGTGAATACAGTCGCTGGTTTATTTATGTCTGTAGGCCGTTTGTGAGTGTGGACGGAGCATATACAACATTAGCTTAGCCTGATCGATCTCCATTCAGAAAACACGCATTTTTAAAGGTGTTTCACCTGCCGTCTTGTCTGCAGACTTGTCAAAGAAATAAATTCATGGTTTTCACGAACCGGTATCAGTATGTAGTCATTCCCGCATCATTTTGAAACGTGTATTACAAATACATCACGGTAAAATATGTTCATTTAGTTGTAGTTGGTATCTACCATTATTTACATGGATATAGGCCCCGCCCCCTGGCCAGTGTGTCTTGCTTGAATGACACGAATAAACACAGCTGACAGCCGTGGTGAAACTCCAGTGATTAGAGCCATGCGAATATTCGCATCGTGTCCGTGTGAACCATAGACTGTATATATAACGCAGCATTAGAGAAGTGCTGATTCTGGGTCTGTAGCTTTAAATGTTGCAAAGCTGCTTCTGGACACGCCCCTTTGGAGCATGCATGAGCTCTCCTCTGTGAATAGAGAGGTTTCTACTCAGATACTCAGCTAAACGCTGCCGTGATTAAACGCCATATTATGTTCCAAACCACAACAAGGATTATTTCTGAAACAGTATGGAGCTCAAATGCTTGTTCTCTCGCGGGTTTACTACAAGGTGAGTACCTTTTTATATCCTGCTTTTTTACATTTATTCTCTCCAGTACAGGTTTGCTCTGTGTGTTAGCGATGCTTGCTAATGTAAACACAGACCATATTAATTCCAAAACACGTTGTGAATTGTTTCTGATACAGCAACGTTTCTGATAGGGTCGTGGGCGTAAAGCCAGCCCACATTTCCGATATGACATCATATCGGCAGAAAATCTGGATCAGCTCCGTTGTACCCCCGTTTTTAGAGATATGGGTAAGGAGGAAAAGAGAGAGGGTTGTATTTTCTGACACTTTGTGAGTCTCCTTACACAACGGGACACATATTTATGTATAAAAGACATCAAAAAGCGCATTTTATTCAAACCATATTGTTATTCCTTTAAACTGATCACATTTATTATTTTAACAATCAAAAGATTTATGCAAATTCTCAGAAATGTGAATGAATTAATGGTGTCAATTAGTTTAAAAATCATATAATAATCTGTGACTAATCATATGTCTAAAATACTACCATTGTCTTGTTTTTTGCAACCCGGTATCACGGCAAGATGTGAACATGTGACGATTTACCATGCTGGGAGACGTGAAGATGTCACGGTTTCGTCCCTTCAAACGTGACAGTTACACGGTATTATTAACATGTATGGAGGACAGAACATGACATAAGTATAAATAAATAAATAAATGTGTAAATAAATGTATGAAGAAATACAGAAATAAATAAATAAATACGGAAATAAATAAATAAATACAGGAATAAATAAATACAGGAATAAATAAATGAGGAAATAAATAGAGAAATAAATAAATGTGGAAATATATACACAAATAAATAAATAAAAGAATAAATGCATAAATAAATATGGAAATAAATACATGAATGTATAAATAAATAAATAAAAGTCGAAAATAAAACAGAACACACGTTATTGTCTTTAATATATTTCTACATTTACGGTCACTTACATTTATTTATGTATTTCTGTGTCCATATGCTAATGAAGTGGGCGGTCCTAACCTCAGTCTGAAGCATGATTGGTTACAGGAGTGTGATCATTTCTGGCAGATTGGGCTCTACTTCTAACGCCTGGCTGACAGCGCTGATTCGAATGCAGGAGGAGCATTACTGTTTAGCCCTTATCTTTATACATCTATGGTTTATCCACAGTTGTAATAGTTGACAATTCAAAGTTACTCAGGTTTATTTATGGTTATTGGTTTAAGAGTCATTGGAGATCATTGGAGATCATTAGCGGACCATTTAGAGAATGGAGAACCAAAAGACTATGTCCAGTTTCGTGTGGAACGATGTATAGAGGACTTGCCCCCAAATGTTATTGAAGCACACGTTCGTTACTGCGGTCACCTCAGCCGTCTCTCGCGTTTGCTTGGTCAAATCAGCAGCTCTTCATTTTTGAGTGCACGATTTATCACGCGTTTACGGTAATCGCTGAGAAGCGGCTCTGATGCTAGTACAAGAGTAAAATAATGCATGTTTTTTCTGCTTTCTTTTTCAGAGTGATACAAATCATTTTTACCATAAGTTCTTAATAAAACGGACACTGTTGGAGTCAGTCCTAGTTTGACTGCTACCAACAATAAAATGAAGTACTTTTACTGTGTACTTTTTTGGGTAATACTCTCTCAAATTCTCCTCCTGAGAACAAAATCATGCAACTTCTGCTAAACCCAATCTGTCAGAAATGATCACACTCCTGTAACCAATCATGCTTCAGACTGAGATTAGGACCGCCCACCTCATTAGCATACGGACACAGAAATAGTGACCGTAAATGTAGAAATATATTAAAGATATATAATAACGTGTGTTCTGTTTTATTTTCGACTTTTATCTATTTATTTATACATTCAAGTATTTATTTCCAATGTTTATTTATGCATTTATTCTTTTATTTATTTGTGTATTTATTTCCACATTTATTTATTTGTGTATTTATTTCCTCATTTATTTATTTCCGTATTTATTTATTTATTCCTGTATTTCTTCATACATTTATTTACACATTTATTTATTTATACTTATGTCATGTTCCGTCCTCCATAAACATGGCCCAACCATGGTAGTAAGTGAACACCATGCTACCGATTACTATCCGATGACCTTGAACGCACCGGACATCGGCTACAACTACTAGTGATGGGAATTCCGGCTCTTCTTGGTGAGCCGGATCATTTGGCTCGGCTCACCAAGAAGAGCCGGCTCTTTCGGCTCCCAAACGGCTCTTCAGTTTACCACATATTATACCTTTTAATTAAATCAAATGTAGCCCTGTTTTGACTAATGATTTATATGTGTACACAGTGGCGGCCGGCCCATAGGGGCGCTAGGGGCGCCGCCCCACCTCTTCCCACATACAAAAAAATGTATAAAAAAAAATATTAAATTAAAAAATATATATTTAAAAAAAATATATTTAAAAAAAATATTTTTTTTATTTTTTTATTTTTTAATGAACAAGGTAAATATCATACAATTGGTATCAGTAAAATGTATAATCTACAATAAAATCTCGTTTAAAATTGTGTTACGATGTCTAAAGTTACTGATAAGTCACATGTTTCCTGCCTGGCCTTGCCCATGGCATTAGTTTATCATTACCGGGCGGAGCCCCCGAGCCAAACAGCAGCAACCAGCACGTTGCAAAAGTCTCAATAGTAAACTGTGCCGCCGAAACATAATTTCAGCCAATCAGCGCCGTCAAATATGTTGGTCACGTGGGCGCTCACGTTGGCGCCCACGTTGCTTACGTGTGTTGACGTGAGTTGTTTTTTAGACTCGTGAGTGATCAAGGTGACGCAGTATTTGGATGAGAATGGTGTGCAGGTGGAGTCGCCGGACCTCGGTCCCCGCCCAATTCCGTGCAAGAGCTACTCTCCAATCCTTTCGAAAGGAGAAGTTTGAGATAAATTGATACTTAGGGTGTGTTCACACCTAATAGTCCGCTCTCTGGTGCGCACCAGACCACAGTTTGTTACATTGTTTCATTTTTCAGAAGGTTCGGTTTGCGTTCACACTGGCAAAAACTCAAAGGGACTATTGTGGTGACACGTTATTGGACATAATTCACCTTGCTTATTGTGTTGCCACACGGACCCTTTAGTGGGGAACACCTGTAGCTTTAGCTGCCATTCCTGCTAGCTCATCAGGCAGAGCAGTGCATGTGTTAACCTCTCTGAAAGTAATGGATAATAAAGATTGGAACTCCATTCTTAATACACCGCCTCCGACTCTCTTTTCACGGCACTACACTGGTGACCCTGACTTTTCCGAGAAAGTTTCCGGAAAATTAACGAACATGGCTGAGCGCGATGTCTTCATAAAGCTGCCGGAATTCTGGGAGCACGCCGCGGAGGCATGGTTCGCACACGTGGAGGCACATTTCGCCTGCCGACAGGTCCGTGACGGGGACCTAAAATACTACCATGTGGTAGCAGCGCTGGGGAGCTCCACGTCGTCTAGGTTGGTGGGATTCATCGCAGCCCCCCCACATCATGGAAAATATGAGGCGATTAAGGCCCTTCTCCTTAAGACATTTAGCTTATCTGCTAAGGAGAGGGCCCGCCAGATACTTGCCATTCAAGGCCTAGGAGACAGCAAGCCATCCCAGCTAATGGAGAAAATGCTAAATCTGCTAGGGGGGGAAGATCCCCGGATTTTATTCACGGAGATTTTCCTGCGTCACTTGCCTCCCCGAGTACAGACGGCGCTGGCCAACACGCCTGTCACGGAGCCCCGTGCTTTGGCTGAGGAAGCGGATCGTTTTTTCCTGGCTACGCAACAGCCCGGGGCAGAGACACCGGCAGTCAAGAAAGCGTGGCGGAGGCCGGACACGGCTGTGGCTAGCCGGCGTGGAGACGCCGGAGAGTGCGTTTACCACGCACGTTTCGGGACAAGGGCGAAGAGATGTATCGCTCCGTGCAGCTACAAACCCCCGGGAAACGGAGGGGCCGGCGCTCAGTAGTGGCTCTGAGCGGCACGTGCAGGCTCCTCTTCGTCAGCGACAGCGTTTCGGGGAGCTTGTTTCTGTGTGACACGGGCGCTCAACGGAGCGTAGTTCCAGCGTCGAGTGAAGACGTCGCCCGTGGGGGGCACAGACCGCGATTGACGACGGCTAACGGCAGTCCCATTCGCACGTACGGCGTGAGGCCTATGTGTTTGTGCATCGGAGGACAGCGTTTCAGCTGGGATTTTGTGACAGCGGACATTTATTTTCCCCTCCTCGGAGCGGATTTTTTGTGTGCTCATGGACTCTTAGTGGACGTTAAGAATAGGCGTTTGGTTGATGCCTTAACGTTTTCTTCCCTCGTGTGCACACTTGGCAGCGCAGCGTACGACGGGCTGTCAGGCTCGCTGTCAGGTGCAGACACGTTTCTCAGACTGTTGGCCGAGTTTCCAGACCTGTCGCTACCCACCTTCTCTGCGCTTACCACTAAGCATGGCGTGGAACACCACGTCACTACCGGGGGGCCTCCTGTCTACGCCAGGGCCCGGTGGTTGAACCCTTCTAAGCTGGCTGTAGCGAGGGCGGAGTTCACAACCATGGAGCGCCTGGGCATTGTCCGCCGCTCCGACAGTCCTTGGGCTTCCCCCCTGCACGTCGTTCCCAAATCGAACGGCGGGTTCCGCCCGTGTGGGGATTACCGCCGACTCAACGACGCCACTACGCCTGACCGCTATCCGGTGCCGCACATTCAGGACTTTTCGGCGCATCTGGCCGGTACGGGGGTGTTTTCCAAGGTGGACCTGGTGCGTGGATACCACCAGGTGCCCATGCACCCCCTGGACATTCCCAAGACAGCAGTGATAACGCCTTTTGGACTTTTTGAGTTCCTGCGGATGCCTTTTGGACTCAAGAATGCCGCTCAGACGTTCCAGCGCCTGATGGATTCGGTGCTGCGGGACCTGCCGTTTGTGTTTGTTTACCTCAACGACATACTCGTCGCCAGCGCTTCAGTGCAGGAGCACCTGTCCCACCTCCGAGCCCTTTTCACACGGCTCAACGAACACGGATTAATCATCAATCCTGCAAAGTGCCAGTTCGGGGTGTCGGACATCGATTTCCTGGGGCACCGCGTCACCAAGGGCGGTGCGACACCTCTACCAGCGAAGGTGGAGGCTGTTGCGGCATTTCCTCGCCCGCTCACAGCCCGGTCGCTCCGTGAGTTTCTGGGGATGGTGACTTTCTACCACCGTTTCATCGCCCGGGCCGCACGCATCATGCGGCCGCTGTATGAAGCGTTGAAAGGCAAGACCCCCGTCCAGGAGATCGACTGGACAGCAGAGGCGGACGGCGCTTTTGCTGAGGTCAAGACCGCGTTGGCTCAGGCGGCTTTGCTGGCACACCCATCATCTACGGCTCCCATCTCCATCACCACGGACGCGTCAGACTACGCGGTCGGCGCAGTGCATGAGCAGTGGGTGGAGGGCGCTTGGCAGCCGCTCGCCTTTTTCAGCCGCCAGCTGACGCCTAGAGAACGCAAATACAGCGCCTTCGACCGGGAGCTCCTCGGACTTTATTTGGCCGTGCGGCACTTCCGTTTCATGCTGGAAGGCCGTGAATTTACGGCGTTTGTCGACCACAAGCCGCTCACCTTCGCCATGTCAAAAGTGGCGGAGCCTTGGTCGGCACGTCAGCAGCGGCAGCTGTCCTACATATCGGAGTTCACTACGGACATTAAGCACGTGGCTGGCAAGTCGAACCTGGTTGCTGATTGCCTCTCCAAGGTCGTCATCGGTGCCGTCCAGTTGGGCCCGGACTATACTCGCATGGCGGCAGACCAGGTCACAGATCCCGGCGTCCAGGCCCTGAAGGTGGAGAGCGCGGGGCTGCGCTTGGAGGACGTGGTGTTCGGCGACGCGGGCATTACTCTCCTGTGTGACGTCTCTACGGGCCTGGCGCGGCCTGTCGTCCCTGCCAGCTGGAGGCGTCCTGTGTTCGAGGCTGTGCACGGCCTGTCACACCCCGGCGTTAAACCTTCGGTGCGTTTGGTAGCGGCGAAGTTCGTTTGGCAAGGACTGAAAAGGGACGTGAGGACTTGGGCCAGGGAGTGCGTGGCTTGTCAACGCGCTAAGGTGCACCGCCACACGAAGGCCCCGTTGGAGCGTTTCCTGGTGCCTGAGAGGAGGTTTGATCACGTCAACATTGACCTGGTTGGTCCGTTGCCTTCCTCTCAGGGGTTTTCCTACCTCCTCACCATGGTGGACAGAACGACCCGTTGGCCGGAGGCGGTTCCGCTCGTTTCGACATCAGCCGCAGACGTTGCCCGGGCCTTCATTGCAACGTGGGTGTGTCGTTTTGGCACCCCGTCAGACATTTCCTCAGACAGGGGCTCTCAGTTCACGTCCGAGCTCTGGAACGCTGTGGCAGGCGGTTTGGGGGTTAAGCTGCACAGGACTACCGCTTACCACCCTCAGGCTAACGGCCTCTGCGAGCGCTTTCATCGCTCCATGAAGGCGGCCCTTACGGACGGTAACTGGGTCGACAAGCTGCCCTGGGTGATGCTGGGCCTGAGGACCGCACCAAAGGAAGATCTGCAGTGTTCTACAGCGGAGATGGTCTACGGTCAGCCGCTGAGAGTTCCGGGGGATTTCCTCCCAAATGCATCGGCTCCCTGGTCGGCGTCGGCCCAGCGGGCTTTCCTGCGTGACGCCGCTGAGGCCTTTGCTCCGATCCCTACTACTCAGCACGGTACTCAGGTGTCCCAGGTTCCCGCAGAGCTCCGCTCGGCGGAGCACGTGTTCATCCGGCACGATGCGCACAGAGGCCCCCTGCAGCCCCCTTATGATGGGCCTTTCCGGGTCTTGGAGCACGGGGACAAGCACCTGGTGGTCGACCTGGGTGGCAAGGCCGAGCACGTCTCGGTGGACCGGGTGAAGACTGCTCACCTGGACTTGGACCAGCCTGTGGTGCTGGCTCGACCTCCGCGACGGGGCCGCCCCCTGGCCTCGTCCCCTGTCACGGATTTAAGACCTGTTGTTCCGGTCCCTCCCCTTCCAGGGGCCGCACAGGCGGGAGTCACTTTTCCGACTCCCGTGCTCAGGAGTCGTGGGGGTCGGCGTGTCGTTCCTCCCCGCCATGCTGATTTTGTTTATGTGTGAATTCTGGGGGGGCTTGTGTGGTGACACGTTATTGGACATAATTCACCTTGCTTATTGTGTTGCCACACGGACCCTTTAGTGGGGAACACCTGTAGCTTTAGCTGCCATTCCTGCTAGCTCATCAGGCAGAGCAGTGCATGTGTTAACCTCTCTGAAAGTAATGGATAATAAAGATTGGAACTCCATTCTCAATACACCGCCTCCGACTCTCTTTTCACGGCACTACACTATAAACTTTAAACACAAGTCATGTGCACGGAAATGCTGTTCAACCATTGGTCAGACATGAAGCGGGTAAAAACTACATGTAAACACGGAAAATCGCGGCAATTTCCACCGGAGCCCAACATGGAGCATCCGCAGATTGTTTTCATGCTGCTGTTCATATGGAGAGCATATCAACAGAATGTAGCGGGCGACGCATATCAATACATACTGAGACAAGTGCGGTAAAAAACGTTATAACCGTTAGTTAATTAATTCGTTAGTTGAGGAGTTGGGCATATGGCTGATGTAGGCCTAGGTAATGTTCATAGGATTTCATAATTACACTTCACACACTTTTCTAGTAATTATTTCATAAGCAGCTTTATAGGTTGCTTGCTTATTAATGTGTGTTTTTTATAGTGGTTTATAGTGGTTGCAGTGGTTTTATAGCTCATCCCCCAAGTCAAAAGGACAGATAACAAGGCATGTACACCGGCAGCATAAATAAGTTTACAGTGAACGTACCATTGTTATCAGAGTCCTCGGCATCCGCGGAGTAACTGCGGCTAGTATCCGCCTTAGCAGCCCCGGCATCGGCAGTGGAGCTCAGGCTCCCCTCATCAGGCGACTTATCCACCTCTTCCTCCGCATAGGACTCGACCACATCAATCAATCAATCAATACGGGGCTCACTATGGGTCTTGTGTTAAAGATACTGTCGAGATCCTCATACCAAATAAATGTCTCTTTGATACTTGGGGAGCTGCCGCTCTTCTGCAGCGCGTCGCGCACTTTTATGTATTGTTGTCGTAGTTTCTTCACCTTTATACGACACTGTTCAACACTCCGGTTAAATCCTAGTTGCTTCAGTCGGTCGCTAAAGATTTTTGAACACCTCCGTGTTTTTATGAACCTTCTCCAGCAGTTGAGAAATGTTCTCCTCTGCCCAGATATCCAGAAGGCATCTGTGTTCCTCATAGCTCCACGTTTGTCCCCTGCCGCTCATTTCCCCACCATTTGCAATCCTCTCCTCCACAACAAGAAATGACGCGCAAATACTACGCTATGTTTTGGTGCGGATTGCGTTCACACCAGCAATGAACCGCTCCAGAGTTCGCAAGAAAGCTTTCCGAGACCACCTATTTTAGCGGACCAGAGTCCGGTTGTTTAGTTCACTTAAGAGGTCTCGGACTGCGTTCACACCGACCCAAATGAACCGCACCAAGCGGCCAAACGCACCAGGGTTCGATTCAACCGGACTATACAAGGCAGGTGTGAACGCACCCTTAAAGACCTTGGACCGGACCAACCCGATTTGTATATATCACAGCAAGCTCGTGAAAAAGACAAAACGTATCAACGAGGCAGGCTTCTCACGTAGCTGGTACACCAAAGGCATGGCTAGCTGGATGCAAACAGGTAAATGCTATCTTTTGTTTCCCATGCTTGCTCTTCAAACAGCCGGGGACAAATACGATCTGTTCAGAAACTAGACAAAAGTAAAAAAAGTACAAACCACAGACTGTCTGTGTCATGGAGAATACAGTCGCTGGTTTATTTATGTCTGTATAGGCCGTTGTTGTGAGTGTGGACGGTCGGAGCATATATAACGTTAGCTTAGCCAAGCTCCATTCAGAAAACAAGCATTCTAAAAGGTTTTTCGCCTGCCGTCTGTCTGCAGACTTGTCAAAGCATTAATTCATGGTTTTTACTAACCGGTATCAGTATGTTGTTACGTCGGCATTATTTAGAAACGTGTATTACAATTTAATCACGGTAAAATATATTCATTTTGTTGTAGTTGTAGCTCCCGAGCCAGCGCGTCTTGTTTGAATGATGTGAGTGAACACAGCTGGCAGCCGCGGTGAAACTCGAGCGACTAGAGCGATGTGATAGGAGCGTTTAGAGCGAAGCGAATATTCGCATCGCGTCCGGTCTGAATGCAGCATTAAAGCGAGCTCCGCGCTGCACTGGAAACGTGCCATTACATCACCAGAAGTCCTAATTTAAGGGGTCATTTCTCCCCAAAAAAATTGTTTTACTCACTATATCAACAGCCCCACCAAAAATATTTTCCACCAGCCGCCACTGTGTGTACACATATATCACTTAAATTATTCAATACATCCTTTGTACTGAAGTATTCAAAAGTAAAAATTACATGTTTAATATAAATGATTTGCTGTGGCCAATTGTTTTCATTGCATTTACAGACTCGTGTAACTCTCTGATACCACCCAATGAATGCATTGACATACACAAAACAGATAGCAACACCTATAACAACTATTTAAAAAAAGGGGCTGTATCGACCTATATAAAGTATATAAATATAGTTTTTTTTTCAAAATACCAAAAAGATCCTGCATTTTAGCCATGCGTCATTTCGCTCTATTTGCTCTTTCCAGCGCTGTTTTTTCAGGGGGCTGATTCTGTGAGCTGCAGCTGACCACGCCCCCCTGCAGGAGAGGGGAGCGTGCTTTGAGATCAGCTGCTAGGCTGCAGCAGGGAGAAGAGGGGGAGAAAAAGAGATCTCCGTCCTCCGTGTTTTATTCTTATAGAAGTAAGAAGAGAAGTAATGGGGCAGAAACCCTCCTTTTTACGCAGCGGTCCAGACATAGACATCAGACGGCGACACATATTCAGTTGCCAGTTACTTTGGCATTAGGGCAGGGATATCTAGATACTTTCCAAGGTTTGACACAATGAATTGTGTTACTTTTAAAGCAAGCAACGATGTTTTCAAATATGTAATCAAAAAGCTCCTCAAAAACACGATCGAAGCAGTTCCTGCCGTTGTTACGTTAGTACAAACAGTAACAACGGACTACTTTTCTTAGCGGATGCATGTCAATTTAAATCAATACATAAAACTATTTTTTAAATCAATAAAATCATTATCTAAATCCATAAAAGCATTTAAATTAATATTGGGAGTCATGTTGTTACTTTGTTGAGAATGTGGCCATGTGTAATAAGCGGGATAATGTGCACATTGCATAATGTGCCTTCATGCCGATCTAGATCCCTCCGCAAAAACAAAACAAAAAACGGCTCGTTCGCGGGCGAGAGCCGGCTCCCGTCGTTCACTTAAAAGAGCCGGCTCTTTGAGCCGGCTCGTTCGCGACCGACACATCACTAACAACTACCTCTCTGTCTGACTTCGCCAAGCAGGTAAGGTGCTGCACCGCATGCCTCTAATATTTTAATGTTTATTGCAAGTAAATCAGTTGTAGTCACATATTTTTTTAAAGCACGAGCTAGCTAAACACATATTAGCTTTACTTGACCGGGGATATAGTGCAGTGATGAGTCCTACAACTCGGAAGTGAGTTAGCATTTTACAACTATTGGTTCCCTCGTATCAGAGTCAATGGGATTTCTCCATAGGATTTTGGAAAATAGCTCGTAATAAGATCTGTGGAAAACGAACCTGTTAGATAAAGGCACGTTTTGTTCAGCCGGATAATCTCCACATATCTACCCTACTTTTATAATTTTCGAATCATAAATCTAATGGCCAGAAGCAAAATGCTAACGTTATGCTATTGTCACTACCCGATCTGCTGCTCTGCCCGATCTGCAGTGCGCATGTGCGAGATGGACAACTCCGGACGGCAAACCAAGTAGGACACTTGACACAGTGGCTTTTGGCAAAGCTCAAAAAAGAAAACTCGAGAGAGATGAGTTATTGTTATTACAACGTGACTTTACTATTTAACAACTCTTTTTATTGGGTTATTTTATTTGGGGTTAAGTACATTGTCAGAATAAGTGAGAAATGGATTTAACTTCTGTTAGACAGCTATATGCCATACATTTTTGCATACATTTACAGTAAATATGTATTCAGTATGATAGCTGTCTAACAGAAGTTAAATTCAAGTTAGCTGTTAAATTGAAATAAATAAATATATCTGAAATAAATGGCAATAAATTGACAGCGAGCAAATAACTAATTACCTTTAGAAGTACACCAAAACATAACTGCTAACAATGTAAATGTTGTGTTGGAAAAAAAGTTCATGTAAGAAAATGTTGAGTTAAATACTTTTGGCACTGTATATACAAAGCTTGGAAAAAGGCCTATTGTGGCTGTCATACTTGCATACAGTGGCAACTAATAGTATTGTGAAGAAATGTCATGACAACCATCTACAGACTGTTACTGCACGCTGATTATTGTGGTCCTATTTAGGACAAAACGTTCAGAGCTGTCTTTGTTCCAGTCCGCCCCTGATTGATTAGTGCTTTAACTCGTAATTTACCCCAATGTTAAAGCTTGTTGATGATATGTGAGATTGTAAATTGTCATGCATTCAAAAGTGTTAACTGTATTTTTTCCTTCAACAGATTCCAAACCAAAGCAAGATCAAACAGCACTTTTTCTAGTTCTTCTCTTCTCCCTACTCAGAGCTATATTCCCTACATTTCTTCCTGTCTTCTCCCCATTCTTACCATCTTCATCTCTGTCTCTTTACCACTTTCTCTTTTGTATTTATAAGCACACACACACACTAATTGATGTTCCTGAAATGGCTGCTAAACAAGGCGAGGGACAGCTAGAAGACGCCATTTTCCTTGCCGATTTACTTTGTAAACAACTAAAGGTAAATTGTTTAATTTCAATGGTATTGGTTTTGTGCCCGATGTACTGATTAGGTTGATTGATTATGTGCTTGTAATTCAAAGTGAATAGGAATAAACTGGGAATGAAAAGCAGCTTGTTGTGATAATGCATGACTACTTTATTGAAGGAGGAAGAAGACAGGGCCAGAGCAGCATCTAGCAGGAGCAGAATCCGCTGGGTAGGCAAAGATGCTCAGGGGTGTCCTCTAACAAGGAGGAGCAGAAGTGGGGCAACCTGCCGACGTACTAAAGGTTTGTGCATGTATACAGGTATTCATGATTAACATATGTCGTTTTTGTTTTGATTGTTCGCAACATGATTGGTACAGCATGTTTCAGCTTAGAGAGGTATTGAACAAATATCTGTTATTCCGTCGTACGTATAAAAATAGGCCATTGTAATAAATAGTTAGAGTTGGTTAGAACTGTTAGAACTCTTTTAATGCATAACATTTGCCTGCGATTGCCTCCTGTTCTCTGTAATTATGATCTGTTATCAATATATCTATTATAATTATTATTTTTCAGTCAGAACTGTTGCCATTGACAGTCCAGTGACTGTGGAACCAGCGGGAGCAACCTCTGCAGTACCCCCTCAGCTTGTTGGTAGGATGACATTTACTATCATTGAAAGTTAGGAAATGTGTCAACATAATCAAACGAATACGTGATGCAATATGATTACGCTGTTGTGATGCTGAACATTTTCTTTTTTGTTTGTTTCCAGAAGATGAGATTCAGCAATTGCAGCAGCTTTTGGTTGAAAAATAAATACATGAATGAATCTACTGGTTTCATAATTTGAACCAAAAGTGGTGTATTTTGCACAATTTTTTATTTATCTTTTTCTAATTTTCTTATTATGTCCTATTTATATTATGTTGCACTGTTGGAGGAGCTCGGGATCTAAGATTTTAAATGCCAAAATTACACTGTAGCTAGCATCTGATAACAAAAACCCTTGAACCTTAGTGGTGTTTATTTCCACGGAGGTCAGTTGCTAAGCGATCACACAACGTCACGTCCGGTATTTCCACAACAATGCAAATGGATTAACATCGATTTAATACATTAATGTAGCCTTTGTTTCTGCTAAAAGAGGTGTCGACCAGCTAGGGCCACAAGAAAATCGTCGAGATCGAGTGTGACGATTACATTTTTTTATTAAAAATATCAAATTTGGACAATAAAAACCGACCAATAGTCGCGGTAGAGCATTTGCTTGGCACTTCCGGGTATTTCTCCACTGGTTGGGCCATGTTAACAATACCGTGTAACTGTCACGTTTGAAGGGACGAAACCGTGACATCTTCACGTCTCCCAGCATGGTAAATCGTCACATGTTCACGTCTTGCCGTGATACCGGGTTGGTTTTTTGGGTGGAGATGAAACAAAAATATGTGTGGTGGTGTTATGAAGAAATGTATTACACACTGTTAAGAGAAATTAGAGAGTTTGTTTATTTTATTATAACTTATCAGCCTTGTTCTGATGATTTCAGATGTATTGGCATGAAGTCCAAAAATTACACTCAAAGCATCAACAAACCAGCTATCACAGACAATTCATGGTAAAATCCCATGCTGGAATTACGGGAGGCAGTTGGGTTCAATGTTGTGAATTTGTGTTTATTTTATTTTTTAAACGTTAAAGTTTCCAGATTCGTGAGAAGTGAGAGAAAAGTGTAAGCGCATTTACACCATAATTATAAAACTAAAGATTGTTCAAAGCCTATACTTATTGTAAGGGTTCTTATGGGGAGTTATTTCTTGTCAGCTGCAACAGTCTAAGGACAAACTGTATGAAAGCCCCCCCGAGGCAATTTATGATTTGTGTCATTGGGACGTATGATTTGATTGATTGATATATTGAATTAAAAAAAACAATTTATTTCCTAAACATTTTAATTGTTTGTCAATAACTGCTATGGATGGCAATACAACAGTAAAGAGATAATCATTTAGTGGCAGTTTACATTGACTTCTGGACAGTTTAAATGATTTGTCAGGACAGGTTTGTACTGGACGGGGGCCAATTTGGAAATGTTTCTTCTCCTTTCCATAATGCATGAGTAAATGTACTAAGTTACTTTTGTACCACCGAAATGTAACTCTTGCAAATCTTTAAGTTCCAAACAAAAGTACCTTACACCCTGATCAGAAATGATAAATAAGATCTTTAAAGAGTGATACTTAGAACAGCAGTTTTGAAGTGAGATATTGTCTAAAATGCCCTCTATAGGTTTATACAGAAATGAAACAACAGGTCTGACTTCTGTTTTGGGTTTACATTGTATTGACATGTTATATTACAAATGCATTATTTAATATTTATAAAATATATATGTCTTAAAAAAATGATTTACAAATATAATAATGATTGAAATTGTATATGTAAGGGATAATGTGCAGCGAGGTGGTCATTGTGGGTAAAAGAACACCCGACAGGCAGATCACCTGATGCACTTTGCTTTTCAGCCAAACTGTATACAGTTCAATCGACCGGACTTCTTTGTGCAGATGTGAGCGTCCTTAACAACGCTCTGTCTGTTCTGGATTAACAACGTGTCACGTGTTCTGAATTGACCAATCAGAATCGAGTATTCAACTAAGCCATGTAATAAATGTACATAAATATATGTATTACATTATTTAAACAGTTGATATTATTATCACTATCATTACTATTGGTATTTTTATACAAATTATTATCATCATTACTATTGTTATTATTATTTGTATTGTTACTATTGTTATTATTATCATTACTATTGTTGTTATTAATATCATCATTACTATTGTTATTATTATTTGTATTGTTACTATTGTTATTATTATCATTACTATTGTTGTTATTAATATCATCATTACTATTGTTATTATTATTACCTTTACTATTATTTTTCTCATTATTACTATTTATTTTCTTTTTGTTGTTGATTAAAACTAATATTGATGCATTAATGCAAGGGACTTCAACAGGGGGCCATTACCCATAGGGGGGTCCCCAATCCTCCTCACTTCCGCATCCAAACATGCGGACAACCCAACTCCTTCTGGGGGACCTCCTGGTCAGGATCTGTTGAAACCTCCACTCCCAGTCCTTCTCCGTCCGCAGCAGAACTTTAGAGTCCTCTTCACGCTGGTCCACCAGCTGCTTCTGGGCCAGCTTCACAGCACGCACCAGCTGGTCCATCTGCACCCGCTGGCTCCTCAGCAGGGTGTCTATGGTCTCCCACACCTGATTCACTGCTTCCTCTGTTATTTCCCGCAGCTGGCTGATCTTGATGTGAACCATTCTCTGTTTTACTTTCTCGATAAACTTGTCTTCAGCAAGGTCTTCTACACTATCTGAAAACCTTGGGAGACCTCCAAGGCTGCTCCCTGAGGTCTCTGCAGCGGGTGCATTTTCCTTCTCCGCTCCTTGGAGCGGTACCTCCTCCTCAGCTGTGAAACAGATATTTGTTCTTGTAGCTTCTGTTTCTGGCTCTTCCTGCTCATCACTAGACAGGATGTTGGAAAGGTCCAGCAATCCTGGGGATTTCTTCAGCTGCCACTCTGACAGATCCTCAGGAGCCTGTGTGCTCATGTGACTTGGAGGCGGCTGCAGCTGTTTACTGGCCATCTCCAGCCGTTTACTGGCCACCTCCAGCTTGTTTTGGAGATCCATGTTGATGGCAGATTCAAGGCTCAATCTGGAGGCTGACCTTACCTGGATCTCCTTCAACTGACTGCGGAGGACCTCGTTTGTTTTCTCTTCGTCCAGTTTAGTCTTGGACTGCTTTGCACACATGTTCTGAAGCTGGCACTTTAAGTCCTTATTTAATTTGATTTGGAATTCAAGGTTTCCAGCAGTGTCTTTCCCCCTGCCCACAGCCGCATTCAGCTTCAATTTCAGACTTGCAATTTCATCTCGGTGCCCAGAGCTTGACCCTTTTACTGCATCTACGCCACGCAGCCGATCAAGGACTGCACCCAGGGTCTCATACTTGCTTTTCAGTTTGGCTCTTTCTCTTGTCTTACACGACAAAAGGTCGGTCCTGGTGGAATCAAGTTCTCTACAGGTGTCCATCTCCCAATGTTTATTAATATATGCATCCACACGGCTTCTCAAATCACTGTTATTTGCCTTTGCCATGTTTGCTTGTCTCTGGTTTGTGTTGAACTGAATAGATTGAGGAAGAACTTGTGCAAACCTGTAACTTTCTACTAATGAGAGTAATATTTGAACAAGTAAATAATGAAAAATGTAATGATGTCTTGCTACTCAAAGTCACTTGTGCTAACCTTTGCCTAATGACAGAAAATTAGTTTCCCAAGTTGTCTTATAGCATTCCCTCTGACAGCAATATCGCTTTGATGTCATAGCATTCCATCTGACAGTCAAATTGGCTTTGAAGATGTCATCACGTTCCATGTGATGTGTAAAAATTGCAGTTCAAAACAAATGCACTTATTGTTACCATGGTAACAATAAGAAATAAACACATTAATGTTTTACAGGTGAATTAACATAAAAGTATTAATGAAAAAGCAAGAGGAAGGTGCACTTGCTTCTCGAGTGCTAAGTTAGTTCACATTGGCAAAGTAAGGCAAATTCAGCCATTCATCAAAAAAATGTTATTCGCATATATTTTTGCGTTTTTTGTGCTGAGGAGCATAGTGCGTAAAAGTGGCCAAAGCTCTGCAGAGTTCCAGCTCTGGCATTAATATCAGCACCAAACTGTGCGCCGGGAGCTTCATGGCCGAGCAGCTGAATCAAGCCTTACATCACCAGACACAATGCCAAGAATCCAAGTCATCTTGGACAGCTTGGGGAAGGCCCTTTTCTGTTCCAAACTGACTGTGCCCCACAAAGCAAGGTGCATAAAGGCCTGGTTGGATGAGTTTGGTGTGGAAGAACCTGACTGGCCCGCACAGAGCCTTGACCTCAACTCCATTGAACACCTTTGGGATGAACTAGAACAGAGAGCCAGCCTCTGGTCCAACATCAGTGTCTGACCTCACAAATGCTCTTCTTGATGAATGGGCAAGCATTCACAGACACACTCCAAAATCTTGTAGAAAGCCTTCCCAGAAGAGTGGAAGCTGTTGTAGCTGCAAAGGGGGGAACAACTTCATATTAATGCCTAAGAATTTGGAATGGGATGTCATAAAAGCTCCTGTAGGTGTAACGTGTAGGTGGCCCAACACTTTTGTCTATGTAGTGTACGTGTGTGTGTGTTTTAGTCTGCATATATACATTTTTAAGTATGCAATTTACTTTTTGCTTAATGGTGTCTTCACAATTAACAAAGTTAACTACATTGATTAGCATTATAATTATTTTTAAATAATATAGGTATTCATATTGTGACAGAGTTCATATGCACTCTTTAAAAATAACCTCTTTATGTTACACATCATTCCACCTACATATTCTTCATATTTGTATTATCAGTATTGGTTCTAAAAGTGCTGCTATTGTTTTTCTTGCATTTTGACATGGTATTTTTTTGTCATAAAAAAAGAATAATAAAAAAGCAACGGACAACAACTGTTTGCATAAGAATGAATACTAATTCAAACTAGTCAAACTAACACAAAATGAAAGGTAGGGATGACACGAGATGTGATCAGCAGATTATATTATTTCCTTTAAAAAATATTTCATTACAAGAGTTTACTTCATTCATTCAGACTCAAGTCTTTACATGGTCAGTGTCCTAAACTGTTCATCACTACAGAAAAACAGAAAGACAACTTGAAAGAACTGCAATCTGTTCAGGGATCAGATCTGACAGTGTTCAGGATCAAATGAGAGACTTTAAGACACAAACATGGCCGCCTGTTGTGACGATGATCTTCAGAAACCTTTAACCAGTTATTTGAATATCAGGGATACATGGATTTGTCCTTGTTGAATGTTAAAATCTAGTTTTTACAACAAGGATGACACTAGGGTTGTAAGGGTATAAAGGTATCTTGGTATTAAAGTTGACCAACTTATCAAATTGTGTACATTTGTTTATAGACAGTGTTGAAAAGAAATTACGTTTAGGTGTGTGAGTAAAAGGTACACACATACACAATATGTTCACATTAGGACATTATTAAGCTGATGTCATTTTCATTTATGAATTGAACATGCTAAAATAGTGCTTGCATGTTAAAGCACCCAGATATTGTTCTAAACTGTATTAAAGTAAACAGGTATTATCTTGAACTGTATTGAAGTGAACATGTATTATTTGGGACTGTTTAAAGTAATCCTATATATATATATATATATAAACCTTCTTACTTACACTCCATGACCCAGAGACCCTGACACACACCTCCTGTCTCCATGCAGCACACACACATAAACTCCTTAACCCAGATATCAGCAACACACACACATACACCTCCGCTTATCAGCACACACACACACACACACACACACACACACACACACTTCCCCTCACTAACACACACACACATGTTCTTTTTCAAGGTTCTTTCTGGGAATAATCCCAAGCACCAATATATCTGTGTATAATGTTTGATTGTTTTAAAAGAATAGCTTGTGTGAAACCTTCCCTGGGAAATTAAAGGAGTTGGGTCCGGTGGAAGATAAGAAGTGATTCTACACCTCAAAACATATCCATATATACTGTTGTTTCTTCATGCAAAATGCCCCCTGTTTCTGACTGGCTGGTCCCGATACCTGTATCGCACAGCAGTAGAACTGGGAGTCCGGAGTACTCTGTAAACTTGTATTGGTGTTTTTTACTGTATTAAAATCAGATTATTGTTATAACTTTTATGCCGGTGTTTTAAACTCCTTTTATTAAATCTGACCAGGCTCATCTAAAGGACGGCGCGGAGCAGAGGTGGGCTTTAAGCCACCACTATTGTGTTTGCTCCTACAGTGTACACTTACATGCTTTAGTTAAATTAGGAACTAATTCATGTTAGTCATACAGCATCTGTATATGAACAGAATGCAGCAAAAAGGCCTTTACAATTCATCCATCATAACAGAGGTATGTTTTTTGTATCAGGTTTATACTGTAATTCGGGTCCTATTCTTTAAAGGGTCACTGTAAATAATAAGAAAACTCATTTGAATAAGATACTGTAATATTTGACTATATTATACTTTCAAAATCTTATGCCGTTACAACCCTAGCTGACAGAAAGCAAGAGCATTGTGTTATTATGCAACGTACTGTAGGTATGTGATAGGGTTGATTTTAAAACAACAAACTCAACTATTGAAGCAGCAGCAGGCCTGCAGCTACCATGTTCTGCAAGGTACAGATTGGAGACTGGTTGCAGCTTCAGTTCCCTGACAGAAAATGTAAGCTTTGAAAATATTATTTTTAAGCATTCACTTAAAACTGATATAGATTTTATTTAAGAAGGCCTCTTGTTTTTTCCTCTGTTGTGTTTGTTTTTCCAAACTGCTACTGCCATGTACTGTAGGTGTTACACTGACTATGGATCGGTACCTCATATAACCCAGTTTAAAAAAAGACTATAATAATTGATCAACTATAACTTATACTGCATTTAGAAATCTCAATGTCAGTTAGGATTCCAGTCGCTGCAACAGCAGAGACACATTTAGTGTGATCCTTCATTGCCTGTTCACCCAGGACATGTTAATGCAGAGTGAATCTAAAACAGCAATGTTCATATCGCTCACTAACCCCCTCCCCCCCGATTACACTTCACAGTAGTCCCTCCACCTTCTGACAGAAACATATCAGCCCCATAACTCTAATGGAGCGTCCACATCAAACGCAGAGCTAATGTTTCCTGTGGTTCGATTGCTTACAAATATAATGCAGAGACAAGATTATGAGTGGATTTGTTCGGCGTCATGATCGAATTACTTCAGTAACCTTTGGATCTTTTTATTGCAGTTTAGCCATAAGTAAATATATTTTATTTTGGGTTCGTACCATTGTAATGAACAGACCACTGAAATGTCGCTCTGCGTTTGGTGTGAATTTCCCGCTCTCTATAGCAGTGCTCACGCAAGACCTTTAACCTCGGCAACATTCAGGACATTATCGTCCAAGATCGTGCGTACGCCATTGTTTCTTATTGATGGACGGTGCAGCCAAGCAGGGCTAAAAATAGTCCAAATTATAAACAGAACGGGGGGGAAAAAACACCTTCTTCCCCTTTGCCTCCTCTTTCTTCTTCTTTCCTCCACCCTCGTCCTTCTCTCTGGCACAGTTTGGGTGTCAGTCGAGTTCGTATAAAAAGAGAGGCGCTGGTCTTCCCTTCCTCCTGCCGCTACATGATGATCCGCGGCTCTGGGACCGACTCGTTGATGGATTTGTGAGGCAGCACGTTGGCACCGTTCAGGTAAAGCTCGTCGTTCACGATCACATCCTCCCCCAGCACCGTCACGTTCTCCATACGAACCTGACGACACAGAATTACCCAGAAGTCATTTAACCTCCGATAACATAAGAATCAGGTTTATTGCCATGTAGGTTCACAGAAACAATGAACTTGTTTGTGTGCACAGTGCTGCAAACCTAAACACAGTATAGGGAAATCATTTGTAAGAGAAGGATCAAAAATAGAAAGATTACTAAAAAATAAAGAGAAATATTTTCACAAGCAATATCAAATATCTACATATCCATAATGAGAAGAGATTGAGAATGATTTCTGTTAATACATTTTTTATTTGACGTGTCCGTTTTATAAATATATTTATAAAACGGACAAGTCAAATCAAGCAATCTGATTGGTTCTTAGCCGTGATATAATGAGCGTATATCACGGGTAGAATTGTAGTTACTTTTCACAACAAGTCAGTATCCCTCCGCGTCTGAGAACAACTGTATACAGTTGGGCTGAACCACAGCCCTTAGCTGTGATATAATATACATATATACCACGGCCTGTCGTGAGCTGTTGCTTAAATATATATTCATATCTAAATACAAAGCGGTCATTATTCCATGCAAAGTTACTTTTCCTATGATGACCCACTTGCTGCATAGTATCCTGTTTATTACACGGCTTCTTACTAAGTAAACATATATATATATATCCTTTATTTAACCAGGTAAAAGACTCATTGAGATTAAAATCTCTTTCCAAAAGTGACCTGGCCAAGAGGGGCAGCATGTACGAAGTTACAGATAAAACACAGACATGACAGGCAGACAAATACAGCTGTAAAACACAAATAAAATGGCACATTAGCCAGTCAATATGCGAAGTAAAGCAAACTATTAAAAATCATTAAAAACTGACAACATTTAAATCGATTTTAGGATAAACGAGCACTCGCATCTACCAATGGTGTCGTGTTCTCTGTCCTTTAAGATGGACCTGAATTCCCCAATAGTGATTACATCTGAGAGGTTTCAGCTCCTTCTGTACATTGTTCCAAGCTGTGGGGCAGCATATTTAAAAGCTGTTTTACCCAGTTTTGTTCTCACTGTAGGAACCAGCATCTGAATCAAATCTTGGGAGCGGCAGGCCATATAGACTTCTCTTTGACACATATATGTGCAAATGTATCCAAGCTCTTTAGGCACTGGTCGGAGGCATTCATGTATAGCAGATCACCATAATCTAATACAGGTAAAAACGTTGCAGATATCAAATGTTTCCTTGTCTGAAAAGAGAAACAGGATTTATTCCTGTAAAAGAAACCTAATTTTAGTTTTAGCTTTGAAACAACATTTTCCGTGTGTAACTTGAAAGACAAGTTCTGTTCAATAAGAAATCCCAGATATGTGGTAAGTAGTGACCCTCTCAATGTCAGTCCCTTGAGCAGCACAAATCTTGGGTAGAATAGATGGTAACTTTTTGCCATTCGAAAATATCATCACTTTGGATTTTTCTTCATTTAATACCAACTTTAGTTGATATAATGGGTTTGTATGACATCAAAGGCAGACTGAGGAAATCTAGACTTTGCTCTATAGAAGCGGAGGAAACAATAAATAACAGTATCATCTGCATCAAAATTGTAAGAAGCATTTGCTAAATTATTATATAGATTATTTACATATATGGTAAAAAAAGAATGGGTCCTAATATGGAACCTTGTGGCACACCTTTGCTATCGGGAGGAAGGAAGAAGAGGACCCAGAAAATTGGACGCATTGGGTTCTCGCTGATAAATAATTAAAAAACCAGCAGCCAGTTGTTGTGCTGTGTTGTTTCTTAAAACCAACCGGATTGGTGCTCTGACAAAATATCATTTGTGTCCAAGAATAATTTAAGTTGTTCACTGAGAAGCCTTTCAAGGACCTTCGCTACAACACATCATTTTGAAATTGGCCTATAATTATTAACAGATGAGGGATCCCCTCCTTCAGTAAAGGAAGAACATATGCAGATGTCCATATGTTAGGAATCTCATCGTTGGAAAGAGATAAATTAAAAAGATAAGTAAGCGGCTCAGCTATAAAGTCTGCAGCTAATTTAAGAAAATGAGGAGGAAGTTTGTCCGGACCTGCCGATTTGTGTGAATCCAGATTCTGCAATGCTTTATGGACCTCTATCGCCTCGATAAAAGTGAAATTGAATGGCTGAGCCACGGGATGGGATGGAGGTGGTGAGGAATCAACGTTCTGTTCAGGGTCCGAATGTAGGGACACAAACAAAGAACCAGAAGAAATAAAATGTTCATTAAAGCAGTTGAGAATGGCCGATTTGTCAGTGAGAGTCTGTAACAATGCAGGCTGGTAATTCATTCTTTTTCAAAACATATTGTGATATAGCAGTCTGTTGAATGTCGAAGTTTACCAGAATTAAATGTACACCTAGGCCAGGGGTACTCAAATACAAATCTTAAAGGTCCAAAATAAATGTTTCAATAAGACAAAGGTCCGTTTATTACGGTCATTCAAACTTTAAACAATTGCAACAAGATTCTTAACACGAGGTTGCAAAAACAAAATAATCTGTATGCAGCAGTTTTCATTGTTATTGTTTCTGTGCTTGACCCCTCAGAGTCGCAGTGTAAGAGCTGCACAGTTAGGAATAAAGGCA